>NW_015113307.1:140056-146344 GCF_001443285.1 Poecilia latipinna | reverse complement strand
AAAAGAAAGTAATATATAGCTATGTTTTTTATATATATATATATATATATATATATATATATATATATATATATATATATATGGAAGCCCTGAGATCAAAGTGGGGAACACCCCCAAAGGTGGTGGAGAATGACCGAGCTAAGATTTGTGGGACTTCCAGATCCAGACAGACAAGATGGTAATGGCGAACCAACCGGACATTATGGTGATGGATAAACAACAGAGGAAAGCCGTTGTGGTGGATGTAGCAATACCAAGTGACTACAACATGAGGAAAAAGGAGCACGAGAAGCTGGAGAAATACCAGGGCCTCAGAGAGGAACTGGAGAAGGCCTGGAAGGTGAAGACCACAGTGGTGCCTGTGGTCATCGGGGCCCTCGGGGCAGTCACCCCCAAACTGGAGCAGTGGCTAAAACAGATACCAGGAACAACATCAGACATCTCAGTCCAGAAATGTGCAGCCAAGATACTGCGCAGAACCCTCAAGCTCCCAGGCCTCTGGTAGAGGACTCGAGCTCAGAGGATGAAAAAGAGACCACCCGCGGAGGGTGAGAAGGGATTTTTTTTTATATATATATAATATATATATATAAAATAACATTTACAATTAAAAGCAGGAATGACAGAAATCATGAGTTCAAGTGTTCTTAAGAGTCCTGTGTTTCATTAGCTGACCTGTCCTTCGCCAACATTGTCCGTGTCAATGATGGTGATCACGCCAGGACTATGAGGGCTGCGGCGACTTGCACTGTGAGGGGTTCCCTCTTCGTCGGGTGTGCCTGCCGGTAGGGTGCCGGCCAGCTGGGTCACAACTTTACCCACCATTGTTAGGCCTGTTTTCAAAGTCTGAAAAAACATTGAAAAAACAGAGTAAATTTCATCAGATCCACGCATCAGAAATTATAAATCTAATCCTGCATCCATTTGCTCTAAAGACTTTTCTAAAACAATAAAATTGCAACTCGGAAGCACAGGGTATATACGTGGAATACCATCTGTGTGGGTATATACAGCATGCTCTCTTGATTCCCACTGATAACTTGTAGTGCTGATTATTTGTAGTCCTGCCGCCACAAGAGACTCCAACGTGTGTGAGAGAGGCTCCTCTGTGTCAGCTTAAGGTCCAGCCAGGGTGTCTGGCTCAAACACACCTCTGTGGCTCAATTGAGGGAAGTGGATAGTGCTGCTTAAGTGGAGTCTATCTCACGTACTACACTGTCTTAGTCTAATGGAGTCCAATGCATGTGACTGAGTGTCTGCATGTGTGTAAGCGCCAAAGGGGCCCTGGAGAGCCTAATCAAGCATTCAGACTAGGCGGCCCTGTCAATACACCATGGCGCCTCCAGTTTGTTGGGTCTGAAGATCACCTACTGTCTCTCTTTGCCACTTGGCCAGGCACACTAACAGTCTCTGCTGCCTGGGTGCATTTGCGTGTGTAAAATGTAAGAAATGCCATCAATTATTAAGAGAGGCGTTTGGCCTCTAATTGATCAACACTAATGTGTTTTCTAATCACTGCAGTTGTGGAGTTCTTCGTGGTAGTCCAAACAGGGGGTATTGATTTAGTTAGGGGGAGGAGGCCGGGGGAGACGATTAAGTAAGATGTTTGACAAAAAACAGCCTGATGTCGCCATTTGAGCACATTTCAATCTAATTTGTGCAAAAGGTCTTTCTTAATCATATGCAAAGTAGTCATCAGCAAAAGGCTTGGTATGGCCCAAAGAGTGCATACAGGACAGAAACAACTGGATGGTTCTGGCTATCTCTCTTTAATCTTTCTTATAAACAAAAGCCATTACACTTTAATGCTGCCCCTTCCCCCTTCTGCGTCTCTGTCTCTGGACATCAGCACACAGAGCCAGCGTGTCGCGCCACGAGCCAAAATGAGATACCTTGTCATCCATATTGAGATATATGGTTCTAAATGAGGAGAGGGCGCGCGTGCAGAATGCCTGTCTTCATATCGATAGCCCTGCTGTTGTACAGCCTACTGCTAACCTCCTGATGACACAGTTCTTTTTTATGGTAATTACAGAGTTCACACACTTGCTGTTTGATACACTTAATCTAGAAATAAATCTTTCTCTCTGTGACTAAATAAACAAATAAACTACAATCCCCACAAGGAGTAGCTAATTAGCATATGATGGTCAGTGACTAAATGATGCCAGGAATGAATTTAACCTAAGATCAGAGGTGGGCCGTTAGTGACTCATTTTAGAGCCACTCCCCAATGGAGACAAGTGAACCAAGACCAATGGCGAGAAGTGGATTACAGGGCGAACAAAAAACAGGCAGGTTGATGAAGTGTCTCATAAGCTCAGAGCCGGTCAGCCAGGAACGGCTGGGCAGATCCAATGTCAATAGATTTACAGATGGTGGAGGCAGAGCTGGAAAGGCTGTTCTCACTACAGTTTTACATAAGCAAGAGTTCAAACCAATGATAAAACATTTATTTAAACAGGATTCAAGCGATTGAAGTAAAAAGCCCATTATGCATTCTCAACATGGATAACTCTACTAAAACATGGGAGGGAAGTGAGAAAAACAATGATGTACTGTATCTTGAAAATGTATTCAAGCTTTTTAAATGTATTTACATTTGGTCTTAATACAACTGTAGACTTCAGTGTTTTTCATTGGGGTTTTTATATAATCAGTCAACACAAAGCAGTGAAAAGCTGTGAAGTGGAAAGTGTGTGAGGCATGACCTGTCCATCCTCTTTAACTCCGATACTAAGGCTGAAGTTAACAGTTATCATAGTAATTGATGGTCTGAGTGTTTTTAGATCCAAGTTTTCTCTGGACTCATTAATAGATTAACATTACATCAACATTATTTTAGTTATTTATTTTATATTTAGGTTGTATTTAAATTACCATATCACACTTAAGTTTTTTTATTTATTTATTTATTTTTTTTATTAATTTGATATAACCTGTGGTCACATTATTATTTGTTAATGACGCATTAGATGATGTAACTAGTCAACAAATAAGCAAGTTCCCCTTGCGGATCAATAAAGTATATTCTATTCTATTGTATCATATTCTATTCTTCTCACAAGCAGACAACTGGATAACCAAATTGGAACAGTGTGAAGTTCTTTCTAACAGCCTTTCTAATAGTCTTATTTTATGCAATTTTAGAAAAACATAAAGAATGCAAATAAGTAATTCGATTCCATTTTTCAATAACAAAATGAACCTAAACCATGATAATAATAATGCTGTTATTCCTTAACATGCAATGACATCATTCTTTTGGTGAACTCTTGATCATTTGTAGCTAAATAAATCCTTCTGATATCAGCATGTGACAAGCTCAGCCCTTTCTGCTCTACTTAACATCAATACTGGCAGAGCTGGCGTCAGGTCAATTCCAAGTTAAAGTTCACCATGAGCAATGTAAGGTCATAGGTAACATGTAGGAGCCGATGCACTGGTCTGCATGTAAAAGCTATGTGCATCACCCTCAAAACACAACCCCCAACATGGTAGTGGGAGCATCATGCTGAGGGGATGTTTTCTTCATATCACCTTCTTAAAATAAATGCCTATTTATAAGTTTATTTTATTTTTATTTTTTTTTTTGTTGCCAAAACTGATTCATCTTTTAGCAATAAATGACTTGACATTATTTTAGAAAGGTAACGATATGGGAAATGGAAGCTGATCAGAGTAGTGACAGCATGAAAACCTGATAGTGTGCTCACTTAGACTTTTACTTGTCAAACTAATTAAGTATACAGAAAGACACAAACACTTCTCAATATTTTTTTCATTCCAAGTGATATCAACTGAATACACAGGTCAGTGTTTTGTGACTGATGCTTGTCACAAAACACTGACTGATTAGAACATTTTTCAAAAAGGTCTAATACCTTTTAATAAGTAATAATTTAATCTGTTCATTTCAATACTAAACACAAGTTAGCATCAGCAATGTACTGCCGTCTCCCTTTAAAAAGTGTGGAGTTGAGACTAAATAGCTGTCCTGCAGACAGCTAGCATAAATTCTGACATTAAAACAACGGTAGATGGAAGACAAGTGTGTGCTTACTTTAGCAGCATTGATCACTGTAGCTGTGTAGGACTGTGCGTTGTCGCCACAGGCTCCTCCATGAGACTGGTGACATCTTATTAACTGCCATAAAGACAAGCATACAAAGCAATAAGGAGACTGCTGGAGGTAAGCAATGAGAAAATCTGGAGAAATTAACTCAGAATTATAGAGTTCGACTATCAACTATTGCTAGACTGATTTTCTTAAGGGAAAAAAACTGAAAGAGCTGGAAAAACCAAACAGCCAATCTCCACCAATTTAATTTCAAACACAACATCCCTTGAAAAGCCTGGCCCCAGTCCTGCTCCAACTGTTCAAAAAGCTACATTTTGTCATTTCAGAAAATCCTCCTCAGGCAGTCACACAAACAGTGGTCCCATCTGTCAATTACTTGAGTGGCCCAGCACCAAAACACGGTTATGCATTAAATGTATTGCAGAATCCTGCAGCAGAACATTCTGTTTTTTGTAAATACTTAACAATCCCATTAAACAGAAAATGCCTGCGCATCTGTTGATTTTCAAAAATGTTATCATCTGTAGTGGACTCTTCTTAGAATGAGTTGTTTATCCAGACAGATTAAAGAAGCAGAAAACAGATAAAAAGCATTTTATTTTTAGGGTAAATATGTCGTTTCTCTGAGATAAGGCAATTCTGTTATAAGATGAATGTGTATGTGTATGTGTATGTGTATGTGTATGTGTATATGTGTGTGTGCATGTGTGGGGGTGTGTGTGTAAACCACCTTGTTCTCAGCGTAGGCGAGCCAGCGGCTTCCCAGAGCTATTGGATTGAGGCAGGGACCGGGGCACGGATAGCAGCCTGAAGACCCACAACAGAAGGTTTTACCAGAAACATAACAGGATACATATTAAATCACATAATATGACAAAGTTATTTTGGTAAATAACTTTGTCATCTAGTAGTGCAAAGGATTAACATACATCCACTGTCATTAATGTGTTTGTGTGCAGTCTCTGTATTTGAAGGCTAAATGGGAGTTTAATGAGGGTGATGTATCTTTGTGTGTCTGTTGGGGGTGCACACCATGACCTAATGGAGTCTGAGATACCTAATAGACTGAGGACACCTCCTTTGTTCATTGACCAACATTATAGTTCCTTTAGGGATACACACACACACACGCACACACTTTCAAGCGCATGCGACCTATACTTTAGGTGAAAGAGGTTAGATGTGAGAAATGAAACCATGTAATCACACACAGGTATGATTTAGTCAGAGCAAAAAGACAGAACTCCAACTTCTCCTTGGACCACTTCTAGACTTCTCAGAAAGAAGCTGGGCAGTGTGATTAGAAAAGGTGTCATTAATTCAAAGTGTCCCTTAAAAAAATTAAAAATAAAAATAAAAGCTAAGGTTGTAGAATATCATCTAAATAAACTGCAGGACCTCTGGAACCAAATCTCAGGATATTCATATCAAAATGGAAAATTTTAAATGTAATTCAAGCTCCAATTTGGAATAAAAGCAAATACAGAGAAATGTGCTTAATTAGAGTCTTTCTTTTAATAGAATTTGAACAAGGTGAAGTTAAAGCTGCCACATTCAGAGTTCTGGCTATAACAGCTTTTACAGTCAAAAGTATTTAAGTATTTAAATGCAAAATGTATGGGTTTTGTAAAGTTTTGGCTTAATTACTGCTCTGAATCTGTTGTTCTTTCAATTAGTTTAGTCAATTATCTAAATACTTTTAATCACAATTAATATATTTAATCAAATGTATTGTTTCATCCACACACTTGGAAAAAAAGGTTTTTCAATTTATTTGGTTTTACTGTGTACATCGGCCCCACACAATGAGAATAAGTAGAACTGACTTAATGTCCGTCTTTCGCTCAATACTTACTGCCTGTCAAATCAACATGTTTTATTTACATAAGATTATGCAAAAATATGATGTTGAACATACAAAGGTTTTATGTGTTACCATAATGTAAATATATTATGTAGTACCAATATCTTTTTTATGTCTCCGTAGCTCATTTTTGGTTATCAGTATTATTCAATGTAATTATGTCGCAGAAAATCTCAATGCTACCTAATTTTTTCAAGTTATTAGAAAAGTGCAGTGATTATTTCCTTGCTAATGTAAAAAAAGTATATATAAACTGATTTTTGACAAAAAAAAAAAAAAAAAAAAAAGGAAAAAAATGCGGGGGTGGCTTTTTTCCTCTGCCATAAAAAAGATTTTGGGCCAC
>NW_015113307.1:121205-136928 GCF_001443285.1 Poecilia latipinna | reverse complement strand
TTAGAAAATTGAAGTTTTTTTTTCTTTGCAATTTAAAAAAAAATATATAAAAACTGTTTTTTGAAAAAAAAAAAAAAAAAAAAAAGGCAAAGAATGCAGGTGCTGCTTATTTCCTCTGCCATAACAAAGAGTTTGGGCCAACATATAACAGTTTTCTCATTGCTAGAGTTGGTGATTTATAGGTGGACATAGAAAGTGCTAAATAAGCCCAAACTCCAGATTAGCTTTGGGAGTCGTATGTAAGGAAAAATCTGTCATATAGTCAACCATGAACTCTGAGTTTGACAGCTGAGGCTTGGCCCAAACTGACTCATGAAACACAGCAGCAGGTCCCAAACACAGCAGCAATAATTCAACCCAATGGCTGAGAAAGCAAAGAATGATGATGTTTCACTGACCGAATCAAAGCTCAGACGTCAACTTGAAATGAGCAAGATGTTAAGAAAACTTTGCATCACTTAATTACTATAAATAAATAACTTAAGCAAAGCTCCAAAAAAAAAAATTAATTCACAACCATATGAAAACTAATGAGGTTGAGAAGATGATCAATAACTCATAGTTTGGTTGATTAACTAATAATTTAATATTTACACCTGAGGTGGGATTTATCTTAGTTTAGAATATGCTGAAGATGACACTTATTACTATAAATAATCAATAATGAAATGGGCACAGAACACTTATGAAATGGAGAAAAGTCTGTAGAAAAGAAAAGCAAAAGATAATAGCAGTCAGTTGTGTTCTGGAGCCCACACACACACACACACACACACACACACACACACACACACACACACACACTCAGCTCATCTATGTGCACAGAGGTGTGGGGGAACAATCATTTACAGCTCAGCCAGCAGGAAAGTTGGAGGCAGACACCCCCCCTGTGTGTGTGGTGAGGAAGGGGCTGATATGGAGAGAAAGGAGGGGCTAGTTGAGGTAAGCCACAAGTGCTGCTGGTAACGCCAGTGAGGCCTTTTGTAACCTTGCCAAGGCTGAGGTTGTATTGAGTCAGACAGTGAGATAACATATGTTTGACATTCTGGGTGGAGAACAGAGCAGAATGTGCAGAGGAGGCAGACATGATGCGGGAATTAAAAGAAGTTTAGGATAGTCACTCCAAGTCATGAATAGGGTAGAACTTCCCATGTGAGTATCTGTCTTGATTAACTAATAACAGTTTAATATGTCGTGTTCTGTACATCTGAGCAACATGATGTACATTGTCTTAATTTAGACCACAATGTTAAGACAATGTGGTGAGTCTTAATTTAGCTTTTCCAGAACTGATAGTCCTATCTTTAAGTCAAACACAACTTCCCAAAAAGTTCAACAAGACAAGGCTGTGTGTTTTTGTTTGTTTTGTTTTGTTCTAATTGTCTTGCCTTTGTGAAACACTTTGTGATCTATGTCTGTGAAAATTGCTACAAAAATAAAGTTTTACTTAAGGTCATAAAAGGGTATCTAAATTTAGGGCCATTTCCAAAGCAACATTTCTGTAGATGTGTTTATCTGCAGGTCTTTATTTCAAACAATAAAAATGTTTTATTATTGCATTTAGCTCTTCCAAACTCCATATTATTTTTATTTAATATTTTTTCTAGTATATGCCTTGAAACTGAAAAGGAACAAACAGCTTCTACCTTAGAATGTGCATCACAGGTTTAATGACAGTCAGAAAATCCCATTGAAATTTTTTTCTGCAACTTTTAAAGAAAGTTGGAATTCCATGTTCAGTTCTACTCTATTCATGACTTAGAGCTTGGAAATCTGAAGGTGCTGGCATCATGAAACCAACAGTGACTGCAACACAAGTCCCCACTTCACACACACTCTCCAAAGTGTCAATTGTGACTAGCTTGCTTCCTTTCATTAAGGGATAACAACTGTGGATCAACAATCAGCGCTCAGTTTCACAACAGTTTTCCGCACCTGGAACTGGTGAACAGGAAGTTTATCCTTAAATGCATTTTTATAAAATAAGCTTGTGGTCATTTAGTTCCAGAGAAAAACAAGATATTTTAAAACATAAATAGTAATACTTTTTAAGCATAGTGTCAAAACAAAAAAGGGAAAAATCCTTTATATCAGTTTTTATTTAAGTAGAAATACCAGCAAACCTTAAAATGCAAACTATGTAAAATAAATCTAAAGTTAAGGAGTTAAAAGTCAAAGAAGTGACGAGTGGTTTGAATAAAAGAAATAAGCACCACTATGCTGAATCATTTTAGAAAAAGCAAAGAAAAATTATCAAGTTGACTGGTCAAAACTTAGACAAGGTTGCAGAACAGAGGGGAATTATTGATTTATGGTGTAGCTGCTTTGTTCTTAAGAGATTCAGCTCACTTGGATTCAAAGAAAGAACATGAGAATAAACGCAACACTAAGTGCTTTCAAAAAATTTGACAAACACCACCATATCTCCAGAGAAGCAGCGGACGCGCAGTGGCAGAATGGCTTATCCAAAACAGATCCCAGAACATCACAGGGCCTTTTGTTTACCACTTTTATGGACCAAACAGACCAAATAACGTTATGAAGAAGAGGCCCCTGCATTCAGAAACGATTAATAACTATTGAGCATGTTTGGTTTCCTGTTGCCCAGACGCTGATAGGGAAGGCAGGCAGACAACGAGGAGACACATTAAAGCCTCTCGGTAAGGTCAGTTTACTCCAGTCAATGACTTAAGTGGACAGCGATGGCCTTGTAATAGTCTGGTCTTTCTTTCACAGCCTCCTTAAGCAGAGCATGAAGGTACAGCAAACAGGATAAAAGAGTAATGTTGTAAACAGAATCACTGTGAGGTCTCAAATGATGTTTCAGAAAAGCAGGACTTGAGTGCAGCACTATACCAAGTCTTGGTGGCATGCAAGATGTCCGATTTCTTCTCTTACACCAAAGGCCCACGGTAGTAAAACATGTTTTTAGAAAACAGGGCAGTTATGTCAATAATCAAAAAGGAAATGTAAGAAAGAACTAATTTTTGAAATCTGGTGTTATACCTACTATTCTCATCTAAAATTCAATGACACCCATTAGTGGGTGATCATGGGGTCCTTGCAAAGCCCTCTGGAATGAAGTCAACCTAAGAGTCCCAAGTTGTGTTCAGGATCAGTGATTTGTGTGACTTTAGACTGCATCACACCAGTGTTTCATTTCTTTTTCCTTTATTTTGATTATTTTCAAGAGAAACCCCATTATGGTTGCTTAGCAAGATATTTAAGGAATCATTCAAAAAATATTTCAACCTTTCAACATTTTTAATATTTGACCTTCCCTGAATAAAAAATATGAAGAATTTACAAACATGTAAAAGATCAAATATAATGCATTGGATTAAACATAATCTAAAGCCCATATAGAAAGACAGCCCTGCAAAACTAAAATAATCTGAAATGTACTCATAAACCATTTTGGAATCACCAAAGATCTAATTATGGTTTTCTGACAAAATAGTTTATACCCACAGTCTTTTTGATCCAATTCAGTAGAACTTTTTTTTAAATAATCAATGCAGCTGAGGTATATCCTGTCTGACATTAATAATTTTTCCAATTCAAATTAATAAGCCACATTGATTAAATAAAGATAAAACATTTGAATTAATACAAAGAAAACCTTCTTTTCAAATCAGTATCCGTAACAGCACTTAATTAAAAACAGTTTGTAATTGAAATTGAAAATTGTCATCAATTACAAATGTAGGAGAGAATATTTTGCAGAAAAATAATTTATTTAGAGAATACAATTTGCTCATGAAACATTCAAACTATAAGCGTCCTTACTTGTAACGAAGAACTTCTTGGTGAAAGTGCAGCTGTCAAAGGCTGCAATTTTCTCTTGAAGGCTCACCACAAGAATACTACCAAAAGAAGAAAAGATAATGCACTGAAAAATGTCAAGAGAGAAAACTGTATTTTTACATGAATGAGACTTACTGTTTGTTGCAGTGGAGCTCATAGATTGGTGTCTTGAACTGAATGGATTTAACCATTTCGCCTGTCCGTAAAGAATACAAGTCAGCACAACAATAAGGTGGGCTGGTCCTGAAAGCACAGAGACACAAAATAAGCTTATTCAGCAAATGTCATTTTGATATTTACCATTTGAAATTAGTTAAGGACCAAACTTTAGGTGACAAAGTTGGATCATAAAATGATCTCAAAGAATATTAATTTCTAGATATGCCATAATATTCAGATGAATTAGAAATAGCACAATGGCTGTTTCATTTGAATTGGTTAATTTACTTAATTGGCTTATTATTCCAGTGTGTACAATTCAAGGAGAGATTCCAAGGTAACACATTTATATCAAATGGTTTTTACAACTCATATTATTCAAGTATAAGTTGTTGTGGATGGTGATGCTGTGAGCAGGAAAGATGTCCGGTATACGTTATTGTAACAAATCTGAAGAGGCTGCTGACTGGTGCTTCGGATGCCATGACAAGATAGCAGTTTAATATCCAGGCAGCAGAGACAATATTTTACAGTAGCATGTCCTGAATGACATCATCAGTTCCATCTCATTTGCTTTCATTTGATTTTTATTTTATTGTATGTTTTATCATTTCTCTACTTGTGATCACAATGATGTGATTGTTCAGAAGCATGTTGGTCAGCTGACATTGTAAATGTGCTATATAGATAAGCTTTAACTTGACTTTTGCTGCTCCGCTTTAAATGTTTGTCTGGCCGTTTGCTTCGGAAGCTGATCAGAGAGACGATGGGAATATGCAAAGCAAAAAAAAAACTGTTGTGGTACCTTTTTTAACAGTCTGAACTGCAGTAGCTCTTATTTTGAAAAGCATTCTTTTGTCTTTTGGGCTTGGTCAACCATGACTCGGGCACCTGTTCCCTTTTCAGTTTCCCCGCATTGCTGATTGAGCACTTTCTAAACAAGACTGAGTTTACCTAGCCTGGTAAAAATCAGCCCAGAGGGACTGGATCTTTGGCTATTGTGAAATGATTACTAGTGGAAGGCACGGACTCTGCTGAAGTTATCAATTTTACCCAATCACAAACGTTTGCTGCAATGGTTATCCACTAGTCCGATATGAAGCTTAATGTAAATTGCCTGGTCTGTAAACAACCATCCTCCACTGTGGCAACAGAAGTACCGAGCCAAACCCAGTTGTTAATCTTAATTCAATATTCGGACGTATGGCCAACATGGACTGAACGGCTTTGTTCACTTCCTCCGCTCTCAATGCCAAACTAAAACACTATGCAATTCTACTACAGTGCAGAAAATTAACACCATGGTTTACAACTTCTCCTCCTGTTCTTTGATTGAAGGAAATCTATCCTGAGACAGAAAAGACAGAGAAGTAAATGGGGATGAGAATCAAGCAGAACTGTGCATTAAGGCCATGGTCGGGCAACTTGTTACCTAAAGCTGCCAGATACCATTTTAGCAAGGTATGTTAAATGTCCCCTTTCTTTTACCAAATGCCAAAACATTATAACTGATTAATGTGTTTAATACATTTGATGATACACTGATACACTTTGTCATGAGGTGTAAGTGTGTGGATGGACCAAAATACAGACAGGAGTTGGGAGAATAAATATTTTTGGCCTTTTAAAAAAAAAAAAAAAAAAAAAATACACAGGGTAGTGATGGGCCAAACGACAGAAACCTTGGCACATGTGCCGAGTAAACAAGACAAAAGCCCATATCGGTGTGTGTATCACTTTAAGGAAAACTACATAACCAATACAGTTCCTGTGTCGTTTGGATGTGAACACGCCAAATTATATTTATGAGGGAGAAACTGTGTTGACACGTTTGTGGGTTTTGTTGGATGGAGATGCTTTGTGTTCTTTACTTTGCATTTGTTTTTGGCTCATACTTGAATACAGGCATGAATCAACCAACGAAGAGGACATTTTCTCCCGTGTGGGTGGGATCATTTTCATCTTATCATGGAGAAAAAAAAAAAAGATTATTCAGTTCTCATTTACACTTTTGATAATTTTTTTCTCTTGGCTTATTCCACTTTCTTTCTATAGGATATTTGAATTAGTTTACAGGGATTAACTTTTATTTATATTGTAGGTGAAACATTGGATTTTCTCCCAGTTGTCTTACTGTAACTGGAGCACTTCCACAATGCTGAGGCAACATCGTACCCGACATGAGGGGGATGCACCGGTTAACACTCTGTGTTAAACCCTGGTGTTTCCAGAAAGCAGGCAGTTGAACTGGACCTTCAACTCAACCATCTGCTCCCAGTTCAAGTTTGTCATGATTAATTGTGCTGATTTGTATTTTAATGTTCTTGCAAATCACTCCATGTAATTACAATGAATTAGTAACACAGGTGCATTTTATCTTTTTCTCAGATGACATCTGTGGCAGCAGCTGAACATGGAAGTTGAAGAGAGCAAAGCCAATTCAAATGTCACCATGATGCCATCATCGAGGAACAAATATGCATCTCCAAGGCAAACACACCAAGATCATAGGATCCACTACAATACTGGGAAATGCAAAGACTACGTATACAACCATATACAAACTTGCAATTAAATTTCTATGTATGCCGTCATCATAAGTGCCCTGTGAAAGGGTGTTCTCAAAAGCAGGAGAAATGATTTGAAAATGGAGCAATCGTCTCGGCCCAAAGCTGTTGCAGCACCTGATGTTTCTAAATAAAAATGTGTGAATGAACCTTGTTCAGTCCATTCCAGACTTTATTGAATTTTCCTGCAATGACTTTTGCAACAGCAACACAGTGTCAACACAGTGTCAACATAGTTTGTGAAATGTGCCATACACCCAATGAGGCCTCATTTGTCCATCACTAACACAGGGAGCATAGGGAGCCAGAGCAGAACAAAAACCACAAATCCAAGAAAAAAACAGCAGGGAAAACAGGGGAGACATGGAAAAATATATTATTATTATTATATAATATATATATAATATATTATTATAATATAATATATTATTATATTTTAATAAGAAGAATATAACAGTATAAAAAAGGATTAGCCAGGAGGAACTGACGATGAGTTGCATACATACATGGGGAGGTCGATTAGAAATGGATTGCAGGTGTGAAGGGAGAGAGAAAGTGGCACAGAGGGCGAGGGAGAGTACACAGGTGAGTAGTAAATAAATCTAACACTAAACAATGACTAGACCTAAGAAACATAATTCAATTTGAGTAACAAAGAATAACTAGAGCCAAGAAATAAACTAGAATCACTAAGAAGGACTGAAACAGAACAAGATTTAATAAAAGAAAGAGACTAAGGAACAAAGAAACATAGACAAACCTCAAAACAAACCAGGATTCTAACAATTTGAACTTTCTATTTATAAAAATAAGTTTTACATAGAATAGTACTTCTTTATATATCAGTATGTTTTGGATAAATGTACACTAGGGTTATGCACTCACAGACAGAATGAAGCTTACATTTGAAGGATAAAATATGCTCAATACAGTATTTGTTTCCACCACATCCTGCTGCTCTAATCCTTAGGAGAGTTTTCAAAGTGAGAGTGAGACATGTGGCCCAAAAGGAAAGGAAATGCTTTGACATAAAACACATTTAGGAAAAGTCTTTCAATCATCACGGCTAAGAAATGAGTTGCATGAGCAAGCTTCTCCAACAGCAGGCAGTGGCTGCTGGCAAAGAACAAATGTGGACATAAATCTTAATCAAGAAAGACCCCACCACCACAGTTACCCCAGATCCCCGGTGCCCCTTCCCTTCCTTTGTGAGAAAAGCTTCCACTGGCATTCTGTCCTCTGTCACCCTTGGTGAGGCCTGTGGTGCCGCGCTGGCTGAGAACAACCGAATGAAGAAAAAAGATGCTTTTGTTTTTAAGCCTTGAATCAGAGTGCTTTCTGTCAACAATCCATTTAGTCTGCTTATACATACCGAGTGGACTCCTTAATAGTCTCAGCAGGGACACTTCTTGGACATTTGGAAGCCAATGATCAAATATTAAAAATAACAAAAAAGGTCAAAACACACTAAAGTGTTCCAGCAATCACTGAGATTGGACATTCTGCATCTTTAATGGGGAATTTATAATCAAAATGTATGCACTACATCAGAAAAACAGCTGCTGTGTTGCAACTGTGAGTCACAGAAGCAAAATCTGGCTGCTTAGATGAATTGACCAAAGACGATACGAGACACATTTAGGAAATACACATTAGTTTTATTTTTGTTATTTATTTATTTTTTTTAAGATTTCTTTTTGACACTAGTGGCTTTTATGTGACAGTAATCTGACAGGCCGGGGGCAGAGAGAGGAGTGGTAAAAGAACAGGATTCAAATTTGGGACGTCCACATCGAGAGGCGCTCAATTTAACCACATTGGTTTTGTTTAAAGCAAAATTTGCTGCTCAGCACATGAGTCTGACTCTCCTGACTCATCTTTCACTCGTGTTTGCAAGTCTGGATTGTTGAAAGCATGCTTTGAACTAAATAACCCTCCGCTGCTGCATTGTGTTATATTAACACATTAAAGTTTTAGATTAAACACATGTGTTAATGTGGTAACAGCCCTAATCTACATATACCCTCATGACATGACAGAAAATGACACAAAATTCATTTTTTTTGCCAGATTTTGGGCTTTTAAATCATGTGGTCTTAAACTGGTGATCAGTTGAGAACAGCCTATTTCAATGTAACTGTTTGCAATAAATGCTTACTCAGTCTTCTTTTGGGTCTGACTCCCATTTGTTCTTTTTGCATTCTAAAGCTGTATTTAGAACCTTCTTCCGATCTAAGAGTGCCAAATGTGAATTCTTGCCATTTTTAAATTGGTGCTGCATAGAGGTATCAGATCCTAGAACCTTTGAGTGTCTGATGGAGCCAATGCAATGACAGCATAAAACTGTGATTCTTTCAAATGTGTTTTTAGAGATTATATCAAAAAACTCAATGTCACTACAAGTAAACACTCTTGATCACAGTCCAATTAAGTGTTAAGAAGAATTAGAAGAGACAAATGTCTCCACTGGCAAAGCTAATATGTTTACATCAAGACTGATGAAAAGCTGTTTTCTGCTGTAGTGTGTGCAAAGGCGATGTTTACCCCTGTGTTTTTAAAGCTGCTGGCTGAACAGCAATGAAGAATTTGGATCTATAAAAAAATCTAAACAAAGAAATCCAATACTGCAGCATTACAGCGCATTCATCACTGAGGTTGTTATACTGGAAAGAAACAATAAATTCTTTGTTTCGTTCTGCAGGAATATTTTGTCAACAACAAAAAAACCGAGATGCCACTGAAAGTTGACTCAAACAATCCCTGAATCAATTCTTCCTTTTTAATGGTTGACATCTTCGTCAACATTTCAAAGGTCCACACTTACAGTTACCCCTACCAGTCAAGACTAAAAGCATTAAGATTAATACTGAATTTCTTCCCAACAATAATTTACTTTCAGGTGGCTGCAACATCGATTTCAGCATTATCAGAGTCCGATCTATCCAATTCAAAGCTATATGCAGAAAAATGGTCCTTTTGGGTTGATTCAAACGGACAGTGATAACCCACTGTTATAGAATCAAAATGGCACAGAGTTCAATTGTTTTGTTTTAGCAGTATTTTAACAAATGGCTCAGTTCTAATGGAGGCAGTGCAGGGTCAGATATAATAAGATTTCCTGATGCTGGGGACATTGGGGCGTTGGTTGAAAGCACGGCTAAATCACAATTATCATTATGGATCATGGCGGGATGTCAGTCCTTGCACATGTTAAGGTGACGCCGAGCACCATTGCCCAGCTCAGTAACAGGCCTATTATGATGGCCCTATTAGATCAATGTGTCAGTTACTATTACTCAAACTGGCTCTTGGGTTTGAAAGCATTCAAAATGCAGTGCATGGCAGAGAGAAAGCTAGACCCATTTACTACATTTGACAGCAAATAAAAACACTTCAGGAACTAAAGATCAAACTGCAGGCCTCCAAGACACAGAATACACAAAAATATTTTGCAAAGAAAGAACCCTATTTATTTAAGAAGCTGCCTTTCATATCAATACTTCTGGTGAATCTCTGCAAGGGGAGATTATTGCCAATGACTTTGATTCAAAAAGTGCAACTTTCATTTACTTTCTTTCAGTTTCAATTGCATTTCCATTTAGATTTAGGTATTAAGTTGGTATACAAAGGAAAACAAAGAAGGAGTTAATCTGCCATATCATAAATTACAAGTGGAAGACAGTAGGTGAAGTTGTCAAATGTAAGGACAAAGTTGCTCAGTAAAGAATATGTGGGTAAATTGCCTGGATTAAAAAAAATCCCTTTATTTGCACTAAGACCCAAACATATTTGAGCTCCAGTTAATAAAAATAAAAAAAAGTTAATAAAAAAAAGACAAATGTAAGAAAATGGTAGAAAACATTCTGCTGAAGTCTCACAAATGTCCCAGGATTTCAATCTAAGTTTTCAAATTACAGTAGGCCCCTGCTGATTCACAGATTCTCTTGTGGAATGCAACTCCAAGTAATACCTGGAAATCTGCCTATTTGCAGATTTTTACAAAAAGAATATCAAAAATATTCTAAAGATAATGCAGCTTAGGAATATGAAATACCGAGGCGTAATGCTCCTTGACCTCCTTGTGGCCACCATTTGCAAAGCAGCCAATCCATGAGTGCCATTCACTTTTCTTGCCACTGACTAGCTGTAGCCCCAGGAGAAGAGGTAAGGAAGATCTCTACATGTATGCAGGAGTGCTGAGAGTTTCCACTGTGCATATTAATGCATACTAAGCTATATTTGGTGTATGACCCATTTAAAATTGGCAGCTTTGAGCATTTTTAGAGGGGTAATTCAGAGATGTCAGATTGTTAGGCAGTTGTGCTCTCTAATCCCCGTGAATTCCGAGAGTCCACTGAATTAATTATATAATTCAGTTTCATTATCAAACATGTCATGTAATGTTGGCACTGCAAATAATATATTTCCTACAAGTAACATATTTGGGATGTTACTTGTAGGAACACCTAAACTTAATGGAATAAAAGATTAGTTTGAATGCAACTATTTTTTGCCTCAGGTTTGTTCCACAAACAATCCACAATGGGGCTGTTCTCGTGGATAGCATGATTTTTTTTCAATTTCTGGATTAAAATGTGTCTGATTGCAGCACTGAATACATCTCAATAATAATTCAATCAAATGATAATGACAATTTGAAATTGCAAAAATAGTAATGTATCCTATTTATTGCTAAGTTCTTAAGGACAATTCAAGACCATGAAGCCATTTTATAGGAAAATTATTATAAATTACTCTTTTCATTTCCACCTTCAAATGAATGGAGTAGCATGTAATTTTATTTTATTTTTTACATCAGTGCTGATCTTATTCCATGAGGCTAAGGCAATCTGAACACATTTTTATATAAACATTAACTAAACCATGTGCTTGAAACCACAAGACTCCATGTGGATATGGAAAATATGGATGGAAGCCCTAGAAAGGAATTAAAAACTAGGCAAGTAATTTAATTTACAGGGAAAGGACGTTACCACATTTCCTACTGGTGCAAAGTTTTACAAGGTCCCTAAATACATGTGGCAATTACATGGTGTGGAAATGTTATACAAACACAAGTTCACTTTGGGATCCTGATGCTGGGTTTACAAAGAGACAGAACTCTGACACTCCACAATTTCTGAGGAATGGTATTTCCATTAAATTATGCATTAAACCTGTATGAGCCAGAAACTGATCTAAGAATGGCAGAACACTGACAATGGTGTTGTATTGACATTTATTTAAGAAGCACTAAAAACTACACAAAGAGTTTTGGCAGAGTAGAAAATTCTATGAATAAAGGATGACAGTTTGGCAAATAGAAAAACTAACATACTTAAGAAATTCTATATAGAACAAAAAGCTGTTCCAATTGGAGACCTTAGCTCACTGACAGAAGACATAACTTTGGTCTTTTACATCAGCTTAATCTAACAAGATAACAATTATTAAAAAAAAGAAATTCAATCAACATAGGATTTTTGTTGTAAACAACAACATCCTCAGGAGTTCATGGTTTCCATGCATGTTACCCAACAATGACCAAGGGTTATCAAATTTCAGAAGATGCCATAACAAATATAGGATCACATAAAATTGATACAACTGTCTGGACCTGTGGATAATGGAATCTCAAACATAAAACCTCTTGTATGAATGTTTATTTAAGGAATGTTATAACTTTTCCAAATGAAAATGTGAAGAAAGTGTGACATGCCACTCAGGGCCTATTTGCAGATTTTTCCAAAGAGAATATCAAAAATATTCAAAAGATAATGCAACTTAGGAATATGAAATACTCCTAAGCTGCATTATGCATTTGGTAAGAATGCAGAGAAGGAACATATGAATGTTAATTGGAGGTTTTGGTTTGTCAAAATAAAACATCTTTAATATTTTTCTTATTTATTTGCCTTTGACCAAAAACCAAACGCATCACTCAGAATTCCACAGTTAAAAACACAGCAGTGTCAGCATCCTGCTGTGGGGATGTTGTAGTTAAGAAGCAGATAAGCTGGTCACAATTAAGAGGAGAATATTATTATTGGAATGGTTTAGATCAAACATACTTATAAAGGGTCTAGTCAAAGTCCAAACAAAAATCTAATTGAGAAGACATGAAAATTGTGGTTCAAACCACAATTTTGTTGTAGAGAGATTGGTCGTAGAACTCTACAACCAATCTGAGCTCTTTGTGGACAAAAAAAAAGGCAAAAACACAACCCAAAAGAACTGAAACTGTAATTGCAACAAAATATTTTAACTCAGGGAGGCTGAATATGAATGTGTGACATTATTTCAGACATGTTTCAGCAAAAAAGAATTCCAACAAAATAAGCATACATTTTCTTATTTTTTGACAAAATGTGAAAAAGTCAAAAAAGTATGAATGCCTTGGCAAGGCACAGTAACAGCACAACATTTTTATCAGCACCTCGAAACTCTATCTTCTGAGTCATTTCCATAACAACTTGTAAAGAAACAACAAGGTTCTTTCTTTACCCACTCATTCTGAAGTCCTACTTTCATTTCATCTAAAACTCTTATTCAAAACAGCAGAAACTGCCTGCCACATCAGACTGCCGAGGGCCCAGGGGCCACAGTTATTGTGGCATGCTACAAGCACTACCTTAATTACTAAGGTAAAAAGTTCAACCACAACACTATGGATGGAGGCTGCCAAAGACAGATTTCCTTTGCTTTTGACCTCTATGACCCTTTACTTACAGTAGCTTGCGAAACAGATATAAAAGCCAAAGAATCTGTGTAAAACACGTTACTGATCACACAAATGATGAACAAAAAGAAAGCAATACTAGTACCATGATGGCAAAGTAACTAGTGTAGCAGTTTAAAAAATAACATAAAAATGTATGTCATCACAGTTCTTAAACTGAGCTGATTCCTTTTTTGACAGCAGCTTGGTGGATATTAATATTCATTGTAAAAACCACAGCTTGCATTAGATCCAATTTTAGCCATTTTAGCAAAGTGTGCCAGTTTTCTGTCAAACCTAAGTTAAACCACATGACACAGAAACATATGCTCCCAGAGAAGTTCTTTTTCTTGCAAGAGTTCTATTTACAAATGTAAAAATGTCAGCTTTCCTGGTGCATAACAATGTCAGTTCTGTGGTGTAGAGGAAGTACATTCAACCCTTGAAATTGTTTCAATTATTTCCAAATAAGATTTCTTTCCAGGATATTAAACAAAGCTATTCTAAAAGTGATCTCATTTAACTGCATGATGACCCAAATGAAAGTTAATCTTTAATACCGTCGTCCTCTTTAGCTAATGTATTTTAGCACAGTATTTATTCCGACAGCAAGAGGCCAATGATGGAGGCAGAACACAGGAAAAGTCCTCTTCCTGATTACAGCCAGTTTTAATGACGCTCGTCCAACAAGATCTCAAGTCGGCCATTTCCCTCACAGGAAATTAGGACTCATTGTAGGAATCTGGAATCTGCCAAAAACTGTCAACTAAATCAGTAACTAATTTAATTCAAACTCAATTAAAAATACCTTATTTATCCCCAGTGGAAATTAAACTCATATCATCCAAGAATCTTCAAAAAGGATCTCCAGTAGCGGTCAGCCTTGGGACCAATCCAACAGTGTCCTCTCACTGAAGACACTGTTGGACTGTCATGAATTTCATCACATGCTAACAGTTCAATATCCAGTCAGCAGAGATGATTTTCCACAGTAAAATGTTCTGGATGACATCATCACTTGTTGGCAATTCTACTAATCCTCATCCTTTGTTTTTGATGCTGCTCTTTAAATCTCTGTCTGTCCATTTGGTTAGAAAACCAGGTAGAGAGATGTTGGAGACGGGGACCGGATCCTTGCCCATTGTGATTAATGGAAGAAATGGTGTGAATTTTCCTTCTTAGCTTTTTGGTTCTGCTCTGCATCCATGAGGCCTCTACTTCAATTCCTCTGGGATTTGGGGGTCACAGTTCAGGAATTATTTAAGTCTTGGATGCTAATCAGTTGCTCTGGGCTTTAAAAAACAAAACACGTTGTTACCACAATTACACATCACAATAACTGCTCAAACATAAAAAAGTAAATATTGACAATCCATCATCCTCCTATTACTTCCTGTCATCCTCTTTGTCCTTTTTTGCCAGTGGCAACATCCGGCTGTTGATGACTTGTGTGATGTAAAAAGTTTTTCAATATGGCTGAAAAACACTTTATCATTAGGCAAAAACATTTTACTGAAAAATGTGTTTTTTGAAATTGATGTGTTTCAATCAAGTCAATTTATTTTTGAAATTTCAATTTGTGAAATTTTGTGGTTAATGGAAATGCAGCTTTTGACACAAACAGTTTATGTGTAATTTTTTTGTTGAAGCAAAAATCAGCTCACATCAAGGTATTCACAATGCATTTGATATTTTGACAAAGTATTGAAACATAGTAACAAAAATACACTGTATGACATATACCATAGTTGTTTTAAACCAGTGGTCCCCAACCCCGGTCCAATTGGTACCGGGCCGCGCAAGAAGTAATTAAATATTTCCGTTTTATGTATTATAAAAGTCTGGAGGATCTTTTATTTTGAAAATCCTTTAACCGGATTCTCTCAGTTACTTGTGCGCCAACACTGAGCCCACAAGCAGCAAAATGATTAAGAAACAGATCAGATGTCTTTGGAAAGTTTCTCTGCAAAGGGGAAAAGGCCCAGAGGAGAGACAGGAGGATGGATTTATCCCAGACCGGTAGGTAAGTCCCACATTACAAGCCGCTCTGTGTAACATGCGGCGATCGGCTGCTAATGAGGCAATGAAGCTTCCAACTGCTTCTCCACGTAGAGACCAAGCAGGCTGTGGATATAAGCAACACTTCGGGTTGCTTATATCTCATCACTCCCAGATGGGACCGTCTCGTTGCAGAGAAACAAGCTCAGTGCTCCCATTAATCGTTATTGTGAGTTAAAATTTTCACGAAAGTAAAATGTTCGTTTTTGTTGCGCATCTGTATCTTATTTTGAAGGGATATATAAACGTTACCATAGCGACCAGAGTCAGAGTGTTTGGGCGAGAGGGGATGAGTAGAGCTTGTGAGTCTTAAGTCTGGTTTAGACGGCAAGATTTAAGGATTGTCGGCCGATTCTCCAAACCTCTGTGACCACAGAGCTGATAAAAGTACAACAGGTTCGATCGGTTCGTGTG
>NW_015113307.1:109518-118327 GCF_001443285.1 Poecilia latipinna | reverse complement strand
AGCACGTTGTGGATATAAGCAACACTTCGGGTGTCATTGTCTTTCGTCACTCCCAGATGGGACCGTCTCGTTGCAGAGAAACAAGCTCAGGGCTCCCGTTAGTCATTATCGTAAGTTAAAATGTTCACGAAAGTAAAATGTTCGTTTTACTTTCGAAAACGAACATTTCGAAAGTTCAGTGATATTTTGTGGCGCATCTGTATCTTAATTTGAAGGGATATATAAACGTTACCATAGCGACCAGAGTCGGAGAGCGTTGGGGCAGTGATCAAGAGGAGATGAGTAGAGCTTGTGAGTCTTAAGTCTGGTTTAAACGGCAAGATTTAAGAATTGTCGGCCAATTCTCCACACCACACGAACCGATTCTAGTCACGAACATCCCGATTCCAGAGGATAATCCAGTAAAACCCCCAACATAGCATACGGGAATTTAGAATAACCAAACACGGATGACGATGTAGAAACAACAGTGATATTTTGTGGACTCATTTTAAGAGATAAAAGATGTAACAAAAAGAAAAGGTGGTGGATAAAAGACAGCGGGAGCAGCCGCTCTATTTGCTGCACTATGATTTGGAGGTGACTATGTTTTTTCATAGTTAACATTTTTAACTGAATAAACATAATAAACATATATAATAATGACCTTTACATATAATAATAAACATTTACACATATTTCCAATGTCCACCGGAATCTCAGTTGCGTGATATGTCAGCTGTTTGGGATTTCCCTCTGTTCTTACGTCACCGCGCTTTCTGATTGGCTACCTGTCACATTCAACAGGTTGTATTCTCGTTCCCAGTCAGGGAAAACTCCACAGGCTGCGATAAAAAGGCCAAGACAACCCAAATTGGGCATATTCAGGATTTAGCGGGAACTCCAACATGCAGAAGCTTTATCTTATGTTTCACCCCACCCACCCCGGCCCGTAACAAAATTTCCAAGTCTTGACCGGTCCGCTGTAATAAAAAGGTTGGGGACCACTGTTTTAAACTAGCAAATGTTCAATATTTATAGTATATTTATAGAAATGCTTGCTAATTAACTCCTAAATAAGTTTGAAAATTGAATAAACTTAGTAAATATGAATCAATCAATAAATGAATCAAGCTAGATATTGCAGTATTTTTGTATTCATGTGCTGTGTATTCATGTGACTTTATGTTTTAAACTGATAAATATGATGCAATTTTCTTTTCTTTGCTCGTGGAGAGATTGAAAATGACCATCAAACCACACATAAAAAATTTATTTAGTGATGTATGAGAGTAAGGAAAAATAATATTCAGCCTCAATGCATTGTAATGTATAAAATAATTTTCAGATAGTTAAAGTTATTAGAGAGAAATTAAGTCCATAGAAAAGAAAAGGTATGTGGCCAAGCCATAGGCCTTTTGCATGGCTAAGAAAACTTTAAACATTAATACAATAAAATATTAACTAATTTGACCAGAGGGGGCTTGGTTTAAGGCATGAGGTTTGGGGTTACGATTTGAAAAGTCATTACAAATCATTCAGTTTGTCGGGTGTGTTTATACGCACCACTTCCAGCACTACCGAGTTTAATCTGACTTCCTATTTGAAGGGGGAAAACTGGTGAGGCAGAACACATTTTCGACAGACATAAAACAGACATGCAAGTCAAAATAAACCACTCCAGAGTGAAACTGGAGCCCTGCAACCCTGCCTGTGCACTGAACAAGTGTGTGTGTTTTTGAATGTCCGGGGCATTGAAACACTGATGGTTAAAAAGGGGCCTAGAATGATCCAATTCGGGTGTTTTCAGTGGAAAACAAAGTTATGTTCACAAAAACTGAAGCCAAACTCTGAAGACCAACTCCTCTGGATTCATTAAGTGACAGGGTTGACATTCTTTCTGAATACCAGTCATCCAAAGAACCAAAACCATCATCAATAGTACTTTAACCATCTAAACATAATCCCAATATGAATAGAATATAGTCTAAATAGTGAGAATACTTTGCCTTAGTTGATGATAGATACAAACCAAGACTTGTGTGTGGGCTCACATAACAGTCAGAAACACCACGTCCTCATGGTGGATAGAAAACATCACTTCTCTAAATCTCCTTAATCTGGTGGCTCATTTTGTTCAAATGCATAATGATTTCTGCTTAATACGTTTTAGAAGAATTATACATCTAATGTAAACAGCAAAACCTGTCATGAAAATGAGCTGAATGACAAGGCTTAATGCCACAGCAGGCTTTTTGCCATCGAAAGTGTTTAAGGAGGTTAAGTGGAATTTGATGCTTGCAACAATGAAATTATGATCCAGAGTTTTTACGATAATGTTCCAGTTAGATTTCAATATAAATGTTCAGGGAGTCAAATCCCAGCCTCTTGACCTTTGCTGCATTGTCTTCCTCCTCTCCCACTGCCAGCTTTCCTCTCAATCTACTGTGATTGACAGGAAATAAAGGCCACTAGATCCAAAAAATACTTAAAAGATAAATAACTTAAAAAATTAACCTGGAGTCAAGTTTTACGGCCTTTTTATTCAGACCTTTGTGTGAGGTGCCACAATCACACAAATACATGGCTGTCTTTATTAGTGAGAATGGAGGCAGGTGTTAAGTTTAACTAAAGCCTGTTTGAGTAAATGCAAACATAGCAGAAAAAGCTGAGATTTCATATCAGTTCTTACAATTCATACAAAACTGAAAATCATAAAAGCTGCAGTATGTAACTTTTACACAGAATATGTTAAAACATATTCATATTTGCTAAACTTGTCACCATGTTAAGATCTCCTCCACCGCCTCCCTGAGCTACTATTGCCATCTGAAGAAATACACAGATCCTGACGAAAAACAAGCAATTAGAGCCAGGAGGAGGATCTTAGCGATGCCACTCAATCTCATGCATTCGCTGCTCAATGTGTTAATGAGCACATAAACAATTTACCATTACAGGAAAACCATTTATCCGTGGTCATTGGTGACTATGCTAGCTAGCCTAACCAACAGGATCTTCTGACAGGGAAAAGTTGTAGCTGAGAGCAAAGGGAGGGACCCAGAGATGCCATGTGAAGCAGCAGACAACCAAATGAAACAGAGCTGAAAAAAATTATATTCAACCCCATACCTCAATATCCACCAAAAAGACCTAGTTACCTCCAGCAAGAGGAAGCATCTGACAATATTGGCTAGTCATTTAAAATAATGGAAAATACTGCTACGAAGACATGAGAAAACTATTTATAATATAAGAGTCATCACTGAAAATAGCTCAAGATTTTCAGAACTTCTAAAAAACAGTGAAGCCTTATGATGCAAACTCTGTTTGGAGTTGCTTCTCAACAAAGATATGAGACTTTGCCCTTCAGTATATCATACAACCCTAAAACAAAAGTCTCTTTGCAGTATAGCTACAGCATAGAGCACAGTGCAGAAGGGCAAAGTGTAGCAATTAGTGAGTTTGTCTGATGTATGTGGACCCAGCCTTTCACTGCAAAACCACAAAGACAATCCCCAAGTTCCCATTTACAGGATAAAAAAGGAATGGAGCTATAACAGCACATATATCTAGTTTCATCTGACATAAGCCACTGAATCCAGATAGCTACATAAGTTTGTTTGCTAGAACACAAACAATTAAGTGAGAACAAATTAGTTTTTTTTTCTATTCAATGGAAGAAAAACAGTTGTTAATAGAAAGACAAAAAGTTACTCATTAACACAAACCAAATGTAGTTACAAATGGGTAAATATGGGACTTTTTCCCAGTGTCCAAGAATCTTGAAGGAAGAATTAATTTACTTTGAGTCATAGGGAAGACAACAGTCAACAGTGGCTGCACAACTTCCCGGTCATCAGGAGTTTCCCTAAAAATAAAAAAAACCAATTAAAAACTATGATGCATAGAATACAATGTAATGGAACAGTCCAGAGAAAATAAATTTTAAGACTTCTTAGAGTTGACTGGTCCAATCACTGGTCCAGGAAAATCAATGTGAAGCTAGCAATATATATATTTATTTTATTGTTTCTTTTAATTGCTTTTGTTTATTAAATATTCATTAGGCAGTTTGAAGGCCTAATGCAATCCAGGGTGCTGTGGTGGTGCAGGGGCAGAGCAAGACCCACAAATTGAGGCCTTTGTCCTCGTGGCGGTGGTCACAGGTTTGATTCCCAGCCTGGCGACATTTGCCGCATGTCTTCCCCCTCTCTGATTACCCTGTTTCCTGTCGAACTACTTTCAAATAAAGGCCACTAGAGCCAATAAAATCTAAAAAAAAAAAAAAAAAAAAAGGAATCCAGATTGTTAAAGAGGATTTTGTTGAGTGAACACAGGGCCATGTCCTCTACACAGTTGGAGATGCTGTGAAGTAGATGGAATCTGAAATTCCCAAACACCAGAAAACAAATCTTGTTTCTTCATAGCTGACTTTTCACCTGATGAGTGTGTTCTAAAAAATAAAAACAGAGCCGATATAGGTGCATCAATTTACAAATTTAAGATCTACTTGAAGAACAATACCTGGCCTGGTACACTGCATCTTGTCCAGAAACATGAGGAGTCATAGCCAATAAACACTGCACCTGCATTGTTTACTAAATCCAAAGGTACTGTTGGCACTGATGCAAAAGGACCCATACATAGCTTTTCTGTTAGGCAAAATCACTGCAACTATACATTGTTTGGACTTATGCACAATCCTTTCCATTGATAAAATTATGTTGAGTGTGCCTGGCTGCAAATCCACAAGTACAGGCCTTCAGCACATGCTTTTTTCCCCTCTCTCTCGTTTTCCTTTAATTTGCAAATCTTGTAATCTAAGCCTAGAGCTGACTGAACCAACTTCGAAACCAGCACAGCAACAGCGGCCAAGACTCCAATCTGTTTTCCATTTAAGTGTCAGGATGGCGTCCTTTTTGGTGGTTAACAAAAGCTGTTATTTCGAAATGATTATACAGAAAAGAAATTGTGTGAGGACTGTAGCAAGTTTATGAACAGGCCGTACGGAAAGTACTCCGCCGCACCCGGAAGCCTTTTTCCTTCTTGCGTCTTACCAGAGTGTTATTTACCAAGCACTTCTCCAGGAGGAAGAACCAAGCGATGTCATCCAGCCAGAGGTCAGGGTTTCTGCTTTTCAACATACTGCATGTTTTCAGCATTAGTGGCAAGCAACGCCTGGGTGAATCGCCAAACCGTCAAAGTGCAACATGTCTCAATGTCAGTGAGGACATAGGAAAAGCAGAAGCAATGGCGACAGCGTCAGAAAGACAGGAGAAGCAGGTTCTGGAAAACATCAAGAAGGTGGTCTCCATCAAGACTCTGCTGAGGACAGACTTCCTTATTTCATTTCCTGGGGAGGACATATTAAGCTCAATTTAGTGTTGCTCTGGAGGAGTAAGTCAAAGAAGAGGTAAGTGGAAGGTATTGACTGATCATATATAAAAAGTGAGTTTAGGAAGCCATGACATCAAGGAGTAAAATTCACTTATTTCACAAAACCAAGACATTATACTCACAGTTGTAAAAGAGCTGTGAACTGAGAACTGACGACAGCCCGGTTTCCAGGTACCATTTAAATTCCAACCATAGTGCCACAAAAAATGTCAATGAATCACATTCACTATCCCCACATCGCTCCATCATTTTTACTTGTTTGCATGTAAAATGTTCAATCTAAAAGCTCACAAATGCTATTACAGCTTTCATTCATATCATTTGTTGCATCTTAAAACACTACAAAACATAAAATTCTAGTTCATCTCAAAAATGTTAATATTGTGTAAATATGCAATATTTCTTTCCAGTCATCTCAGAAAGTGAAACTCTTATACAGAACCACCACACATGGAGTGATGTATTCCAGGCCTTTGTTGTGTTGTAATTTTGATTATGGTTTACAGAGAATGAAAACCCAAATATCAATGTCTCAGAAAATTTAAATGAAACCTCATTGTATCATACCCTAATCAGCTACTTTACTCAAAACACCTGCAAAGGTTTTCTGAGCCATTTAAAGGTCTCTCAGTCTGGGTCCGTAGACTTACACAATCGTAGGGAAGACTGCTGACTGGACAGATATCCAGAGCTCAGTCATCGACATCTGGAAAAAAAAGGTCTCTTTGAACCATGGTCCAACCCAGAAGAAGTTGGGCATTTTGTTTAAAAATCACCATTTTGTCCCAGGGCTCATCACCATCAGCATGTGAATGTGTGTATGAATGACTAAAGGTAGTGCGCTTTGGCATTTAGGCTATACAATTAGAGGCCATTTTATCATTTACCATCAACTCAGCTTTACAAATCCACTTACTACAGACTTCACTGTCATCATTTATGAAGCAACGATGAGGGCAAAATGGAAATGTTTGCAAAAAATCGAGTACATCCCAAAAACTCTAGATGCAAACAACATACGCAAAACCCTAGAGTTAATAGGGAGAGTTTCTTTGAAGTAACTGTGGTATTCCAATGGTTTTTTTAAATCATTTTGTAGGTTTATAAAACCCATTAACCACAGATTTGTAGTTTTTAAAGTGACCTTTAATATACAAAGCATTAAGAATATTGAGATTAGTAAAGAAATGCTGCCAGCTCTTCGATAATTTATCAACTCACCCTGAAGACCCTGCGCTCTTGCAGACCCCCAGCAATGGCCTCTTCTCAGCAAAGCCGTCTGCTTTCAGAGGACCTAGAGAAGAAGAGGCATCTTTGAATAAGACAGGCAGAATTGTCTGATTCAAAGACAATTCCACCTTTGAATAAGATGTGTTTAACATTTGAGACCTCTTGAGCCTCCCACTCTCAAACAGTGAAAACCATGTTGGGTAAGTGGAACCTTTCCATCGTTTTCAAGAAAAGGCTGGGGGGGTGGGAAGTTAAAGAACCTTACTCTTGTTTATTTTGCGGTTTGGATTACAGCATGGTACAACCACAGTGGCTATTTAAGAAAAAAAAAAAGAAAGAAAAACAAAGGCAAAACATGTTGCATTAAGTGAAGCGATCTGCCTTAATTGTCTCATAGTTGAAGTTGGGCTGGGGATCAGGAGATCACGGTGCTCAGATTGGAGAAGATGTCCCCTTCTCTTTCAGAAGGCTGTAATTTGAGGCTCAACAGTAATCAGCCTGAGTTCCTGTGGTATGGCGTGAGCAGAAGTGGCGGCCCCACCAGCCCCTAACACTCCCCAAAGGGTCCTTTCTCCTTTCATGTTTGTCATCAAGCATTTTTCTCAGTCATAAACCTGAACTCTAACATAAATATTGCTTCTCTGAGACTTAGCAAAATGACAGTTACTAAAATAAGGCTTCTCCGTAAAATCAAAACATCTGACAAATAGGGAAGGATGCGAACTTTCAAGGAAATTATTTGTACAAGTATGACTATTTTGAAGAAACAAAAACTGACATCAGTTCCAATTCTTTTTTAAAAAACATTGTATGGGTAGTTTTGGTATGTCCTTTGTGGACATTGCATATTAGTCAAAAAGGGCTCTGATAAAATGTCAATTAGAAACATTGGGAACACTGGTTCTACCATCTAGAGAGGAAGTGAATATGGGTTCTGTTTTGGAAGTGCATACTTCCCTGTACATACTCAGAAAGGGAGACCTTGCTTATTATAATCAACACCTATTTTCGGGGCTCTTTAAGTCCACCCACACACAGAGTTTCAATCCAGACAATTGGCCTTTTAATGGCCTACCACAGTGCAACACTGTTTGCACTCTAGCAGATTACAATCGGTATCCTACCCAGTGGCACAATTCATATTTATTTTCTGCTGAGAGAATTACTCCCCTCATGTGTCAGGCTATCTGCTGCTTCTTATTACTGAGCTTTGCTTTCATCCACTTCCAGAACTCTTCAAATGCTGCCATTGTCTGTTGGTGAAATTTGCCAAAAGACCGGAACATAGACGGGGAACAAAAAGCTGTTTTTCTCACAGAACATGAAATGCAAGAAACCAGCTTCTACATCACTGCCCGACACCTGAAGAGATTAAATTTGAACCTTGGGTCTGAGGAGTATCACATCTTTCAAACAACTGAACCAGGCGTATCCTGACTTTAGAAATAAGAACAGTGGTGTTTTTTTCTGCATTTCCAATTTCAATGTAATGACAAAATAATCGTTAAAATATCTGCCACATGGGGGGACATTCATTTTTCCATCCATCCCTCCTGTTTTATATGTTACAGGAGGGATGTAACATATTTGCTTCAAAATAGTATTTGTAGAGAAAATTAGAACCAGTCAGGTAGTCCAAGAAGAACATGTCAGTGGTTCAAACTGGGCAGGCCATTCTACCAAATCTCAATTCTCCAGGTCACACTGGAACTCAAGGTAGGTGTATCAGTACCAACTAGCTGTTCACATTAAAACTACAAAAAGGCTCCTGCTCCTGAGAACAGTTTTATATTACAATGCAATAATCCCCAAGTTATTGGAACTGCAACGGTCTGCTTGAGTGCAATATTTGGGTGGCTGTAATATTTTAAGGCAGTATATAAGGGTGGGCAGTTTAAAGATATCATTTACTTATCATGAAAAATCTATCATGAGAATTCTGATGTATTGTCTTGATAAATTCCATTTAATGATGCTAAAAGAAATTGATAGCATTAATAATGTTTTTTTTAACTATTTTCTCCACTCTGTTCAATGAGAGTGTCAATAAATATCAATAACTTCGAAAATATGATTAAATGCCATTAATGTGTGCAGTTTAGAGATATTAATCTCACTTCTTTATGTAACTGGTGACTGTTTGTCAAGAGCAATGTGTGGTGCTACCTTAAAAAGGAAAAAAAATATATATATATATATA
>NW_015113307.1:86319-104648 GCF_001443285.1 Poecilia latipinna | reverse complement strand
CACCCCAAGCTGAAACCAGAAGGTATTTGGATAAAATTTTAATTTTGTGAACAGATCCTATACAGAATTACAAAGCTAAATGTCACAACAAGCAGTTAAGACATTCTGCCTTAAGGTAAATCATCACTGTCCACTGGAGAAACATCATATCAACGAGAACGGAAGATATAAATAAGGCAATCTTTGTTCACCAATGGCACTGATTATAAATAATGTCACTGTTGCTGGGATGTTTGAACAAACAAGGCACAAGCAGAATGAAGCCATCTGAAGAGCGTGCAAGGTAGGAAGAGGAGGTTGGAAATCTCTACATTTCCACTCAAGGTGAGTGGAAAGAAGGCAGTGATGGTTGAAATGTAGCTGTTGTTTTTTTTTTTTTTTCTGGCTACACACAGTGAGGTAGCTAGCACCCGCTAGCACTAAGTTATCTGGGCCTACCTCACCAGGTTTCTGCTTGGCAGTCAGTGTAGGTAAAAACATTGACTCATCAATGCTTTACAGTTCATTTTTCCAATTAAACTTCAGTTTATAAAAGCCTGTGAATAAATTAGATCTCCTGCCGTGCCATCATGACCAACACTGCCGTGAGCCGCTCACACTGTCACCATCAGTGTCATATAAAACTGTTTGTCATCTTGACTTTATTTGCAGTTGGCAAACAACTATTGATGAGCATAAAACTGTACATATTAATAACCTAAATCAACCGATCACAAATCAGCTGCTCATGTCCCCTAAAACACTTCTTACCGCTCTTGTTTGTCCCAAACTAAAATGGCCGTGAAGCGCTATTCCAAGCTTAGTAGTTTGACGTCAATTTCAATCAGTGCCAATGTGCTTCCATAGTGGAAAAGTACTGGATAGAGTTTTTCAAAAATTGGAACTTGGAATCTCCTTCCAGTTCTGATTAGTGAATTTATTAAGCAGTTTGTCAGTGTTTAACATGCTGCTGGGAAATCACTGTGATGATGCAGATCTGTCCTTTTTAACTTTATTAATCTGAGATCCCATAACTGAAAACTTCTATCCAGAATATATAGGTTTATTAATTCTTTTTTCCATTGCTTGTGAGTGTTTTTGACAAGATTAACATTTAAAACAGTCAACAGATTTCCAACTATAGGTTTTGGAAAAAGATACTGACTATGCAGGCTTTCCACCACTGACTGAGACAAGGCCAGGAGAAATCGCAAACTAGCTTCAACATCAGCATGAGATAGCAAGGAGCACTCTTTAATTTCAATGATAGAGCACCACTTAAAATACCCACAACCCAAAACTACACATAATGCACCACTGAGAATTAAATTTTAGGTGCTGACCTTGGATGCTGTAATTAAGTTAACCAAAGACTTTGTTGGCACTACAGGATAGACAGATTTACAGCTATTAGTTCAAGAAGAAACTTTTGAACAAGCAAATGGGCAAGACACCTTTTCCAAATTGTAAAAATATATTACCCCTGGATATAATGTGTTTATTTGTAAAAAAAATTACTGAAAATTAATTGAATTTAGTTTATTTATCCAGGGCCAATTCACAACACCCTACAAAAAAGTAATTTTAATCCAGTAGAGCCTAGTTATCAAACAATGTAGTCAAGTTCAGTTTATTATTCAAATTGATTAAAACATTTCTATCCAAGGAACTCAGTAGATTGCATCTCATCACTGACTTGCAGCATTCACTCTTCCTGGACGACCTCGTAGCAAGTCGCTTGTATTGCGTCGTTGACTTTACAGCAATCCCTCACACCAAGCAAGCATGCAGTGACACTGGAGAAGAAAATTTCTCCACTGTAAAGTTTACTGATTAAACTTTAGCTTTAACAACATAAAGCTACATAATTTTTAAAGTGTAACCAGTAATACTTTTATAACAAATTTATGCCAGATCATGATTTCTTGGTTAATGTCAAGTTGTCATAACAAAGACATTTTGAATAATGTCAACTTTGTATTAAAAGTGTCATAATTTACCAAATGACACTTTATGACAACAGTCATAAATATTCATGAAGGCTTACTCATGTTCATGACAGGTGTTATGTCACGTTTATGACAGTGTCATGACCGTCTTATTCACAACCCGTCAAATAAAGTGTTATCTTTTTATTTTATTTTCATTCCTACACCTAAGTATCTTAGGAGTAAAAGGATTAGTCTGTGTTAAATCCTGTGGTTACACATATTTTCTTAGTCCAAACAAAAGTGTTTCAGGTAGTAAAAGTAAGGTGTCGTTAGAGATCTAATGATCAGACAAGGTGAGAGTGTGTCAATTACAAATATAGCACACTAAATTTTGAAAAGAACATTAATGTTTTGTGGAAAGTTGAAAACTGACTCCTATTGTACTCACTGATGTGAGGAGCAGGAAGAATCCGAGCAGCTCGAACAGGTCCATGACGCACCGAGAACAGCTCCTGGGCTTCTCCTGCCAACTGAGAGGAATGGGTGCAGATGAATATAACATAAAAACTCCTCAACAATTACAGAGAAAACACGTTTTACACAATAGGCAGGTATTATTTAAAAGTTCTCAATGGCTTCCGTCAATGACAACAATCAGATGCATATCCAATTAAGCACCACATATGGAAGTGGCACAATTCTAATTTTTTGGTTGGGTGAAAAGATTGGAATTGGGCCAATAAGGCAGCCAGATATGAATCGCATAGGGGTAAAAAAACTAAATAATTGGATATGGGTTGCATTTGCCAATTGTGTGAATATAGCATAAAATAAAGCAGTCAAAAGGTATGAAGTGGGGCAAAGGTGCTGCTTCTTCAGTCACAAAAACACCACTTACCTGGTAACAGTTCTTAATGAGACACAACTGTTGTCTAAAGTATCAGGTGCCATTCAAGTTCAGTTCTGAGTGAAAGCAGGTTCAACATAAGCTTTCCTGACTTCAACCTACATCAACACTCTCAACAGCATGCTGTAGACACAAATCCTATTTAGGTTTCTTGTTGTAAACTGACAACTAAGAAATTGTAAAAGGATCATGAAGACGTTCGGATAAGACTGAATGTTGCAAACAATTAACATTGACTCACTTCACTGGTAAGATATTAAGAGCAGCCAGGCTGGGCTTATAAGCTGCATATCATTTGGCATTACAAACTTTTAACTGCAACATCCAAAAGTGATACAAACCAAGTTAATTATATCTGAACCAGCTTTATTAAAATCAGATTGGTAATTAACTCTTTACATGTTAAAAAGCTGAGTTTCCCCATCATAAAGCCAACAAGATTCTGACTGAATTCTGAGAGAAATCATTTAAATTTCACTCTTAGACTGCAACCCAACTTCCTCCATTATTATTGTTGTTATTATATCCGCAGTTCTGATTAGAGATGCTCTCAGTGCCAGCTGGAGACGTCCTGGAAAGATGCTGGTCAAATTGAAAAACCATTTGGACCAACTTTGAACCAGCAAAATAACTTCATCTGATTGCAAAGTCTTTTATGACATTTAATGACAATTAATGCAAAAGAAAGAATGTGCTCTTTTGAAACTGCAATATATTTACACAGAATTTGGAAATATCTACAGATAAAGATTTATGAGTTTATTAACAGAGCAGATTGTAAAGTTGAATAAATACCAGTTTTGCAGCAAATTGAAAAAAAAATACAATAAATGGTTAAAAGAAAAAGCACTTAAATGGAGGTCTGCATGTGAAACAGCTCCAGATTAGACTTTCTGCACTCATATAACATAGCAGTGTATTAGGTCACTGCTGTGTGTGGATCTTTGCAGAATCTGACATGTGTAATACCACATTGTTCTAAGTGCAGAATGCCCCAGTTTTGTTGTTCTTTTATAGGCTAAATTGCAGCGAAACATGCATTATCACTTTAGTGGTGCTGTAATCTGTTTGTTTTAAATCTTTAAACCCATCCAAGGGGATGATCACTCTTTTTGTGCAATTAGTAGCCATTCCAAACTGATGGATTTGGAGCTGTGTTTTTATTCAAAGAGGTCGAGTGATGGAAGATTAACACTGGAGATATGGGTTTGTTATATGAGCACCAACAGCCGCCAGTCCAATAGGATTCCTATGGAGGCAAATGGACCTGCAAGGGACAATAATGGAATTTGCTGGATTAAAATGAGAAGGGGAAGGCTGAAGATTAATGTGCAGGGTTATTGTGCATTACCCTGCAGCTCATCCTCGCCTTACATGGCTCTGTGTGACATCCTCTGCCATCAACATTCGTAGCATTACATTAGTAGCACAGAGTGTGCAATATGCTAAATTGCTTTCTCAGAGTTGCATTCCCAGCATAAAGCCATTCATTATATTCATTTCATTTGTGGTTTGGTTGTTTTTGTGGAATCATAGTGTCTGCTCCTCTGTTTTAATCTCTCAAATGTAGTGCTGTGAGCTGTTAACAGATATTTGCTCCATATTCACAAGTACTAGATGCATGCATTAACACTGTGTGTCGGACATATTGGAGGTTTGGAGGAAGCTTCTGCGTCGGGAGAGTAGCAGGTATCTTTACAGAAAAAGAAGCTGCAAAAATAATCATATCCTGTTTCTAAGAACACGGTGTGATAAACTAAACTGTAAATCTGCCACATTAGCAGATTTACAGTCTTAAATAGTTATGGCTCGGTGTGAACAATCATGTTCCATGCTATACATGGAACATTAAGAAAACAAACTCACTATTCCACTTGAAAAAGAACAGCTACACATACCATGTGGAGTTTTGTAATAGCATTTTCTTTGACATCACCAGAACATTTTTTCTAAAAATATACTTCAGCATATGTGTATTTATTTTCCATGCTCAGTGAAAAAATATATTGCTACTGTTTAAAAATGGATAAAAAAAATAATTTGCTTGAGTGTGAAAAAGTCCTAGGATTTCAAGTCTGAAAGTAAAAGTATCAAAAAGCAAAGATTTGATAGTGGAAGTAAAAAAATAAAATGTACTGCTAAAACAAATAACGTTTTATAATTATGAAATATTTGAACAAAATGTAGTGTATGACTGATGGTGTGAAAAGACATTTTTTTTAAAAGTATATTTTGACTTTATTGTGTGTTTAGTTTGACTTCCTTTAACTCATTATTACAGAGTATGCCACTTTTTAGCATCAGCTGTTTAAATCCACTGTCTATTTTTTGTTCAACACTTCTCAATAACTGGAATGTAATACTACTGAAGTTGTACTAAGCACAGCATGTTAACTTTACAGGGTGTATTACGCATCATGGCTGTAACAAAAATGTGCAGAGACCAATGATTAAAATATTCAGAAACATAGCCTTAAAACATCATATACGTTTTAATCAGGATATGCTGCCTCATATCTGAACAACAGAAGAATGTTAGTATCTTAATGTAACTTTGAACAATGGAAGAACATTATGACCATGTTAATAGGTGAATCATGGTGTGTTGCCCTGGAATTCTTATGCAGTGTCTATTTATTAAAATGTGCTACCTGTGTATTTTATTGCAGTACAAGTATACGAGAGCAAAACAATCAAAAACAGTACAATATTTCTTGAAGCAAAACATGAAAACTGAAACTATGTTTGAAACTCATATTTAGAAGTACTTGGAGAATTTGTTTTTGTATTGTCCTGTTAGCTAGCTAAAAGTTAGTTAACTAAAAGTTCTCAGGTCTGGCCAGAAGAAACTGCTGACACTTTTAAATTGCTGTTATAAGGACAATGAGAAACCCAGAACTGGCGAATGATTCTGAAGATATTGAGCTTTCTGATTGTATTTGTATTTGCCACTGAGTTTGATCATTTTTGGTTTAAAATGTAAAATGTCCACATGGATCATATGACCACAGATTCTGAGGAGCACATTTAAATATAATAAAATATTTATTCTATTTATGAAAAACACAAAAGAGAAATATTCTAAAGCGTTTTGCCTGTAAGACTACCTCACAGTTAAACAAGTATTAAACCAGACATTACAACTGGCTGACTAAACCTGGACTATATTACTTTACATTATTTGCTAATTCTTTAAAATACAATTTGTAATTCATGAAATCTTATTTGTGGAAACAAAACAAGTAAATTCTTTGTTTTCTCAAAAATCATCTCATTCTGATTAACTAGTTATTGTGTGTTATCTCATCTAAGCTGGATGTGTTGCTATAGACCTGGTTACTGTCACCTTCATGGTTCCAGTGTTAGTTTGTAAAAAGAAAAATGTGTCTTTTTATAGTGCATGCTAATATCTGGTTACAACTGCTGCATTTTATTCAATGCACATGTTTCTTCTAGATCTATTACATTTAGTTTCTGAGATTAGTTTAGTTACTCTAGTCTGTGTACTTGAACATAAGTGATAAATACTTTTTAGTTTATCCTCTCTTTAAATTTATTGGAATACTGAAAACTAAAAACAGGATTTTACCAGTTAAATTATTTTGAACATTTCTTTAAACAGTTCAGAATCAAAATACCCTGCAACTGTTGTGTTTATTTTATTTTCACCCTTTCTAAATTTAACGCAGGCCTGTGTCTCCATAGTTTTTCTTCATGGTGTAATACAGCATTATTAAAATCCCCCAAAGACGATCCAGTTGAGAAATTCTCAAACACAGATCTTTGCTGCTTTGACTTTCACTAACATCTTACTTCCCATCCCAACACACATGTAGACAGACAATTAGCCCAAGACGGTCTGCCTATTATCAGGCAGTGCTTAATGACACCTCTGCAGCGTGAGGCGACAGTAATCTGCATCACCTCTACACCCCTGTCAGCACACAACAAGCCAGTCTGCATCTCACAAGTCCATCAAAGTATGTGCGAAGCCATGTACATTCACACTGTGCTGGGCCATTACAGAGGGTGTTGGCTTAGCAAATGTCACAAACACTTCACAGTCACTCAAGAGATGGAAACTGAGGCACCATCAGTGCTTACTTAAAACCTAGCAAAAAAAAAAAAAAAACGCAACCCAGAGATATCCCTGTAAACTTTGAAAACTGAAAGAAAAACAATGAGGAAGGAGAGCATTGCAACAAAAGACGCCAGGATGTGTTACGTGAAGCAGAATAACTGTCAACTTAGTCTGAGAGCAAAGGACGCTTCCTCACCAGGGGTATATTTTCACTGGGGTGTATGTCCCATGGTAAAAACAGCTGTACGACTGTGCTCCGCCATAGCAGCAGCACAAAATCTGTTAGCAGCACGGGTGTTGCCACATCACAGTGGCCAACGTGTGTGATCACGGATAAAGAAAGAGTGCGTCCTTCTATCTGCGGCCTGTGGATGTTTAGAAAGAGGCTGATTAAGGACTCTGGAGTGTTTAGATCTCACAGGATGTATGTGAAGTTTGCATGTTTCAGTGACAGTCTCTACATGAAAGGCGATACTCGGTGAAAGAAAGCTCTGCAGCGTTGTGGGTCATTTGTGATGTTATGGAGCTGACAAAATCCTCTAATGATTTTCCAAGACTGACTTGGGGCTGGAGTTAGAAAAGCCAGTCTTGTCTGCCTGCTATGGTCTTCTAAATATAACATCCTCCACATTAAAAAAGGAAGCGTGAATGGAACATATTTCAAATAGAACAATATTATTTTTCAGCAACCGTCTAGTAGGTTCATTTTGTTCACTTTTCCAAAGAATTTCAATTTTAACAGAGTAAAGCCTTGTGACTTTCAAAGATTAGTGAACCATTTCACTGTAAATATTCTCTCACTTGAAACAAATAGATCTCCCTCTGTTGGTCACCCTTTAAACTACACTAGTAGGTGTCCTTTTAAATGCATGGGCAGCTTATGAACTGTAACAATGTATTCTTCTTATCTCAACCGCATTCCTCTAAAGCTCCCATTTTGACGAGAGGTATTCATGAGTGAATTACTCTCCAGAATCTAAAGCCTCTCATAAAGTTCAGGGCTTGGATTCAGTGATGGTAACTACTTATGAGAAATCAGGAGGTGACTTTTTAAGAAAAGCACTGTTTATTGAACCTTATGATAAGTATGCAACACATTATTATACAAGCCATGCACAATGGGAAACTGTCAATTTTATTACAAGGTGAAAATAAATTTTACTTAGACTTGAGCACATGAAGCAAGTTTTTTATTAGTCACTATACAAAAACAGTAGGAGGAGGAGTGGTGGGTGTTATCCAGATGTTTTATTTTGGTAACCATTTTAGCAGTTTCAGAATTCCTAAAATTTCTACAACTGTCTGATAAATTTTATAATATTCTTGATATCTGACAAACCACATTATACTTGAAGCAGTCTTCCCATTCAGCAGCATGGTACAGAGGTGACATATTTTTTTTCATATAGACTACCTTAGGTCACCCCTTTGTTTAATCTACAGCACCATGATTAAATAAATCTGGATCAGATAATTCTACACCATACAACTATTCTGTAAAGCAGTTAATGATTGTGTGAAATAAGGGATTTTTATCTTGTATATTATAGTAAAATTACAAAAACTGTGATTATTAATACCACTGATAAATGTGGTTAAAATGGACAGTTTAAATTATGAATGAGTTTAAATTTAGAAGAGAATTCTATCATCCATTCATGATTACAGCCAACAGAGCTGAATGCAAATTTTGATTTGATGAATCTAAAGAACATCAGTACGATTTCCATAAATTTACATTTTTACCTGTTAGTAATAAATTAAGAATTTAATTAACATGCTCTTTTCTTTGTATTTATCCAGATTTAGAAAGCAGAACCCTTTACTTTGATAGTGTTGAAATATACTGCTCAAAAAAATAAAGGGAACATTTCACTTTAATTTTGTGTGTGGCTCCAAATCCAGGCCTCCATTGGTTAATAAATTTGATTTCCATTGATGATTTTTGTGTGATTTTGTTGTCAGCACATTCAACTTTGTACAGAACAAAGTATTCAATGAGAATATTTCATTCATTCAGATCTAGGATGTGTTATTTGAGTGTTCCCTTTATTTTTTGAGCAGTGCATAATTGCAATGTTTTTATCTGACTGCTTTTGATTAAAATTTCAAACTTATATTTTCAAACATTTTCACATGTTTTTCCATTTCCCTCTTCAACATTTACTAGTTAAACAATTGTCTCACTTCCAAAGACCAGTGGACTCTGGTGAAAGTTAAAAAAAAAGAAAATGGCTGTTGTAGTTGCACAATCCTTAACATGGTCAACACTGCCATCTATTGGACAAACATAAAGACAAATGATGGAGATGTTCCAACAGGTCGTGGGCTAGAAATGACCTTTGAACCCAGTTAGGATTCTGTGTTGGAATTTCATCCTGCAAACACCACAAAAATGTTGTTTTAGAACAGCTTAAAACTTTCACTGAGCATAAAGAAAATTTAGATCCACAAAAAGAAAAGTTGAACTGGACTTGAGGAGTCCTGCACATTAAAACTTCATTATAAATCTTTTTTCCCTCTAAAAGTGTCACTGATGTGAACAGAAAAAAGTGAAGCTTGCCTGTTTGTACAGTTTCAAGTGGCTCTATCAAGAACACACAACAAACCAATACAAAATTAAAAACAGCATAACACTGTTAGGTTATTTTATTCCTCCATACCCCTATAAATATATGTGAAAATAATTCAATATTTTTGGACAAATGATACAGAAAGAAGCAAGTGAAAGTGGTTATAGCACACAACTTGTGGAACTTACAGATATGCTCCAGATCTGCATGCCATCAGCGTAGCCAATCATGAGGAGGAGGGGCGGGTCTGAGGTGCCGCTGTGCATCTCCAAAAACTCTGGGTTACGAGCTGTGTCTGCCCAAACAGAGAAACACTTTGGCTATCATACCACCTACTGAACCCGTCACAGATGAATGTCATTAGGAAGCACCACTGTTTGCACCACATATGACTGAAGGTGACACTTCATTTTACCTGACAAGAAACACTATTTTCAAGAAATCTTCCCAAAAAAACAACGTGGCATCAGTCGTCTGCCGTCTGTCCTTGTAAGGTAAGGTAAGGTAATTTTATTTATATAGCACATTTGAGGCAACAAGACAATTCAAAGTGCTTTACATGAGTTAAAAGGAAATGCAAACAAAATAACAAACAAAATGAAAGAAAAAAAGAGGAAAGAAATCTAATCTAATGTTGTTCTAAAGTGTGTAAACTAAGTGCTCCTGTTCAGGGTTGTTAAGTACCTAATTCCATTTCTAAATAGTGAGTACTCTACAGTTTCTGATAAAAATAAGCTAAAGAGTGACTGATCTAATTCCTTTTCTGGGTTAAGGTGAGTACTCCACAATTCTAAGTTTGTTCTAAGTCATTTTCTGGGTTAAAAGTAATATAAGTTAAGCAGTGACTGTTCCTGTTAAGTATTTCTGGATTCCAAGTTCGTAGTTATTCTAATTCTAATTCTGATTCTGATTCCATTTCTGGGCTGTATAATATTGATCTAAATAGTGCATACTCCACAATTTCTGATATCACTAATAAACTAAAATGATCCTTTTCTGGGTAAAAAAAAACAAAACAAAAAAAAGGTACCTCTGCTCTCTGCAGAGGTACGTTTGCTTCTGCTGCCAGTCCTCCAGTTACTGGTTGTAATGCGATTCAGCAAAACACTGACTCCTCAAAAATATATGGTGTTGCTTGCTGGACCCAATACCCCATTGAAACATGGTCTTATCTACACTTAAAGCTTCAGTATATAACTTTTATAAAAAATATTTTTTACATACGAACTGAAGCTGGGTCAAAAGGTGCTCAGTGTTAGATAAAATGATTTATCTCAGGGTGTCCACATGTGTTCAACCATGTTATTATATTTTCTTCAAACAGATTCAGTCACTGTTGTTGAATTGTACATGGTACGTGAAATATTATTAGCAACATTATGAAGACTTTTAAGATATATTAGAATTCCACCAATGCCTGACCTAAACTGAACAGTTTTTGTTTGTTTGAAGTGAAACATCTTCAGCGAAGAACAGGTGAGCAAAATGTAAACTACCAACACACTGCTCTCTCCTTCAACAGGGACTGATGGAAAAAAAACAGGTACAAAATAACAAAAAGGTTAAAGTCCCTTATCAAACAGACACCATTTCCTGCTTTTCATCACTTACCATTAATGTCTGCTTTCTCAAATCGAACCCAAATGATTTTCTCTTTCTCATCAGTAGGTGGCGCTCCAGTATATGCCTGTAGTTTGAATGATCAAGAAGACAGTGAGCAAAATAGATTAAATTCACACAAACAGTATCAAAGTCCAAAATCTGTGTGAATGATTCAACTCAGGGAAAACAGCAATACTTGTAGCAGAGAAAGATGAGAGAGCAACACAATTAAAGAAAGAAAGAAAGAGCAGGTGAAAAAAACTCCCTCTTGAGGCCTTAGACTCAGGATAAAACTAAAGAAGTCAACTAAAATCCTTCCCCTTGCAACTAATACAGATGGGGGCCTTCTTATCCATCGCATGCCCAAAATAACGAACAGGGTGTAAATGGCACCAACTTAAAGTAATATTTGCCATATGATCAGAGAAGAGAAGTTGTCAGAGGAAAAGCAGGATGAGATAACTCAGAAAAACATTTTTGATGTATGTTCAAAAAATTGTTCCTCATTCTAAACTGCTAAAATCTAGTCAAACACAAAGCGTCACAAGGAACACATTTAACTGTTTTAAACACAACTGAAGGATAAATCTAACAACTGAGAACTGCTCATTGTAGGATCACATAGTAACTTTTTTGACAGCTGCATGCTTCCATATTTTAGTGTGTTCTGGGAGTGCAGATTTCACATTTTTGGAAACAATGAATCTGGCTTTCTGATGGCAGATCTCATTGGAGATATCCATGACAGATGGGGGAAATGAAAATGAAGTTCCAGATTATTAGGAAGTGTGCAAGCGTCTACTGTGTGTAGGGGTTTTTTATGCAACATATTTTGGTGGTGAGCATTTTTTAAAAAGGAGGTTTCATTTTAAAAATATTTTTAAAAATCTTAGTTTTAAACATAATTGAGTTAAAAAATAAAAATAAAAAAAAGACAGTGGAAAAACATTTTAACATTGTGTAAAACTATTGTTCTGTTAAGCCACAACAGTTGGTTTAATTTGTTTATTTAAGTACTTTTATTTTCATTTGGTAACTGATTTTAGACTGTTTTTTGTTAGCCAAATCAATTTAGATTTCTATTTATTTATTTTGTATTTGTGAGATATATACATATAAAAAAATCCTAGCCCCTATGTCTTTCACCTCTTGCCCCCAGCAGAAAATATGGAATATCGCCTGTGATATTGTTATTGAGGTATTTAAAATATATTGTGATATACCACACAATTATATCACAATTGTGCAGGATGCAGGGTGCAATGGTGGGCAATATCGCCCACTACTGCACCCTAGACAGGTCGTCAGTCCATCGCAAAGCAACACAGAGACAGACAGGACAAACAACCATACACACACACGCACACACACACACACACACACACACACACACACACTCACTCTCTACAGAACTTATGGAAACCAGTTTGGACTGTGGGAGGAAGCCGAGATACCTGGAGAGAAAATGGCTAAGTGGGAACAACTTGGTCATTTCCAATTAGGGTTGTCCTCACTTTGATTGCCAGCAGTTTAAGGATTAATAGTTGTGTGTTGAGTTATTGTGAGGAGGCAGTGTTGTACAAATGATCCAACTGTCATGCTTTCAGTGTTGACCATAAAAAGAAATAAATGCATGACAAAAATATGAGGGTTGTGCTCAGTGTTGTGACTTATACTGTAAATGTATCTGAAGGTGTTTTGGTCCAAACTCTTTGAGATGTGAAAACATTTCTCTGGAGAAATCAGCGTACCGAAAACATACATCTAATCATCCCCTTCACAACAAATGAGAAACAGTTACCTGAGGGACCACATCCTGCAGGAAGGTGACAACACTTTCCATGTATGACTGCTCCCTGCCAGAATAGAGAGCTCAAGTAAAACAATGAACTGAGATATAATAGAATCAATACTTTACCTCCTTTTAGAAGCATGTTTAGTTGAACGAAAAAGTTAATTTCAACTAAACTGTATTTTTTTTTTTATTTTAAATATACTTCTAGTATAAAGTATATTTCTAAAAAACAAAAAAGTGGGTAGCTTAATGTATCTTTAACAAAAAAACCATCCAAATATGTCATGTATTTTTCTAATTCTTGCAGATTAATAACAAAGAAGTGCAAAATTAGATGCTCTGTTTTCAACCATTTGGAGTTCATTAATATATTCTCTAAGTCCAGTGAGTTTTTAAAACAACATTGCAGGCCTGTGCATGCAGATAACTAATGTTCAAAATATGCTTTAATCTGTTCAAATACAAATTTCTCCATTTCTATACTTAGAATATGCAGTAGGCTAATTGGGAGACTGTTAGATTCAGACAACAGTAATTTGATAATTCTTGGCAATGGAGTTCTTTTAGCAAATTTCCATTTTTGTGGCACAAACCTTTAACCAAATTTTGATTAATAATGTGGCAAGCTGCAAGAGCAACATCATTTCCACTTTACATAGTTCTACCTCCTACTTCAACTACACCAGAATGTTTTTCTATACAAGAATTAAAGCACATTTTACCATATTTTCCGCACTATAAGGCGCACCTAAAAACCTTCAATTTCCTCAAAAGCTGACAGTGCGGCTTATAATCCGGTGCGCCTTATATATGGACCAATATTGAGCCACAACAGGTCTAGCAACTACAGTAAGCAGTAGCCGACTTCATTTTCGCCCGTAGAAGAAGAAGCACGCGGTGCATGCTGGGATAGTTGTCAGAATGTTGGTTTGTAATCTATTAATAAAGTTTGACTGACCTATCTACCTACCGACCGTCTAGAATCAGGTCGTCTGCAGGTCATTTAGCACCACGTTCTCCACGAACATTCTGTGCGCGAACGGAGAAGGGTGACCATCGTTCGGCCACGCCTCGGCCCAGTTGCGGAAGGGTCTCCTCGCCGACCGGAGTCAGTCTGTTTTATTGACATTCCCTTTAGGGCAGCTCCATCTAGTGGATGCATAATGTAACTCCAGCCTCTACTGTAGTGTCTATTCTATGTGCCTTATAATGCGGTGCGCCTTATATATGAAAAAAGTTTTAAAATAGGCCGTTCATTGAAGGTACGCCTTATAATCCCGTGCACCTTATAGTGCGGAAAATACGGTATTTCCTCCATACTGACTTTTTGTAGATTAAACCTACAACTTTTTCTCTCATTCATCTATTTATAATTACAGGAATACTTTTATAACTGCTGATGTGCAAGTTGTTTTTTAATATATCGGTTTTATTTATGAAATAATTGTTTAATTGAGTTCCAATTTCACTTGGTTTAGATAAAAATCTACAACTAATTATGCATTTAAGTTGTTGCAATTAAATAACACAACTCAATTGCAATTATTTCAATTGCAATTAAAATTGAAACAATTTCAATGGCATTATTGTGCTATCCTTACCACAGCTATGCAATTTATTTTTATAATGTCATTTCTTTTTCTTTCTGCCTTATATAGAACAATCCAGGAAAGACACCTATTAGAGGACGCTAAAGACTTGAGATTCGGGCAACATAGCAACTGTGAACTTAACAGACAGCAAATGTTTCCTATAGTTTGTACTTAGTTACTTTGTTGTGGACCTGTGATTGAACATCACAGAGTTGCAGGTAGGGCAGCACAACACATTGCATATTTATCATGCCAGCAATATCACCATACACAGTAATAGCTAGTGGAATGGATGATTACTGGAATCATCCATTCCAGTAATGCTGTGGATGATTGTTGATTATTGCTGCTGAAAATGTTATAAAGTGGATTAAGAGGTTTTGGGAAAGTTATTAATAAACTGCAACTGTTTCATTACTGACTAGAAGATACAACCAGATGCAACGTTTTCAATAACCCCATGTTCTGAAATTGAAAATAATGAACCCAATTTTGTCCTAGGTAATCTATCTGGTTCTATGTTTGCTAGAACCTACAGCAAAAAAAAGACTAATACTATATATTTGCTTAGTTATTATGTCATAACAATATCACTTATATTATTGCACTTTATGTGTATATATCATCCAATCCCAGTGGCAGCATCTTGATTGTTAAATGAATACTGAGATAAAAAGGGTTTTGTTCTTACGTAGCAGCTTGAGCTCGGACCAAAACTCCCCCGGCACAGCGGCTCGGTCTGCGGGGAGAGTCGGACGCCATCCTTCTCCTGCTTCTTCTTTTTACTTCAAGAGAGGACACGGCAACAGCATATACAAAAACATAAATATCTAGTTGGATCAGAAAACTAAAAGCAAATATAAGGATCTGAACATAAGCATGAAGTCAGCTTTTTTTTTAGCAAAAGAATAAATGGAAAAAAATAACGAACATTTCCATTTTTAGGTTTGTTAAGATTACTAGAATTATTTCCATCTGCAAAATATCAGGATCATGAAAGATTTTCTTCAAAATTTCTTGAAATTAAGAAGTTTAAATACTCAATGTTAAAAAGTTCAATCAGAAACTTTATTTATTATGGAGAAAGACATGTTAGGCTCAGAATGTATGAAGAAACAGGAAGGTAGCCAAATTAAAAACTGAAATGAGGAGAGACATCACAACATCACACTGCAAACATGGTAGGAGATTTGGACAACTGTCTCCTGAACTACGAAATGGACTATGGACTTGAGAAATGGAACATTCTGTTATAAATCACTGCTCTACATCAGAAGAGGAAATGTTTTTGGACCAAGATGTATCAGCAGAGTATCAGCAGAATGACACAGTATACAAACAGCGTAGATTTCAGCGGTAGGAAATGCTGCACTATGGACTAATATGAGGGACTTAGAACACAACAATCTAAACTTTTTACCTTTATCTTAGGAAAAAAAATAAACTGATAAACAGCTGGATTTATTTTCTTAGCATAAGAACCAGAACCAGATGTCAAACAAAAAAGGTTTGTGATGATGTAAACATCTTGCAAAGAAGCAGATTCCATATTTATTAGAAGGTCAGTCAGAGCTGAACAAACAGTTCGTTATCAACATGACCAACCAACAAAGCGACATGCAGAGGTCAGGCGGACAGCTGTGGTCCAAACACCACGAACACCAACACTGGTTGTCTTCATTGGCTGAACGTCACAGAAAATGAAGACAAACTAGAGTAGAAGGACCAGTCTGAGTGAGGACTACATGAATGGAGCAGTAACACAACACTATCAGCGACAGGCAGGCAGACTACTGAGATGAAATTACCCCAACATCACATTCACAGGTTTGCTTCTCTCAGCCCCTGGTGTTCCCCACCTCAGTGTGTCTCCCTCTCGCCCCACCTCAAACCATCAGACACAAAAGGCGAACTAAGACAACTGTCAACACATCACCCTAAATAGGTAAGATTAACTTCTGTTGGTAGCCCCCAAAAGCTATTGTAGCTAGCCAAATAGCTAGCTAGTAAATTTCTCTTCAGCGATGAACGCCAGGGACTATTACACACTTGTTAGTTTACCTATTCTGCCAGGCCAATGCAGTTACTAACCGAAGCGGGAAACGCTGACTGTCAGCCTCTTTCAGCTCGAACTAGAGCTGAATAGGAGAAGAGAAGAGCTCCACAGTAAATAGTCAAAACACAAACAGACTAGAACAGCGGAACTGCGTGGTGCAATTGAAAGCCAATCAGAGCAATGGAATGGTGCTGTCAGGCCAATCAGGCTTCAGTAAAGGTGGGACTTCTGATTTCGTCATAAAAGAAATTTGGAAAATAAATTCTTCTAGAAATATGTGTAGTGAGACAGCAAAAAATGTGTCTAGAACAACTTGTAACATATTTACTAAACCGATGTAGAATAGAATAGTGAGTGCAGAAAAAAGAAGGGTGAATGACAGCATTTACACCTTCCTCCTGGTTCTGAACGATCGTTTTGACAGGGAGCGGTAGCAATAGCAATCCTGGGAAAAAGGGGGGAGCTTTTTTTTTTTTTTTTTTTCACTATGCATCTCGATCTCATTCACACTATCATGATATAGTGACAGTTTTAACATGTAAAAAACATATGTTTTTTTATAAAGGTTACATACTGCATTGATCTTATTTTTTGATAACTGTGATTTATTGGCATGATTGGATCAAAATGATTTTTTTGCATAGTGCCTTGATGTGTTGTGAGATGACTATATAAATAAACTGAACTGGACTGCACAAAAATGTTAAACATCATGTTATGATCGGGAAATAAAATCCACACAGTCTCTGTCTGTTATAGTTTTATGAATACTAGTCTGATTATGTATTATAGAACAATAGATGAAGGAGTGACTTTGTACCCTGGTATTCTTAAACAGGAAGTCCTACACACATATACAGAATAAATACAAACAACTTCTGTCCAAAACATAAAAATTTAATACAACACATCAAGACACTTCAGTCAGTGAACTCTAGCTAACTAACCTAGTAACATTCAACTAAACTACTGAATTAAGAGGGAAATTATATATATATATATATATACACACACACAATAATAATAGTTAAAAGGGGCAAAGAAGAATAAAACTGAAATTGTGAGAACTAATAAAATAACAATGCAGTAATATTATAATTTAGGAACCATAGATATTTTTTTTAGAAATGTGTGTTAGTAATGAAACCAAACAAGCTCTAAAGCTAACAGACAACAATATTCAAACAACCAACATACAGTGCAAAGCTGAAACATTGGAGAACCAAGCACAAGCACTCATCGTGACTGTTCTCACCCTCTCTCCTGCTACATGAAGCCAGGCAGTCTGACACCATGGCACACATTACAGCTGCCACTTTGAACGAAAACAATCAAAGAGCAATGTGCATTCTCTTTTGTTCTTGTGTTTTAGTTATTTGTTAATTTAAAAAATATCAACGTACATAATTAAATAAAATAATGATAGCTACTGCAGTGTACGCAGAGCATTACAAGAACAAAGAACTGTGTTCTGCCAGGTCAGCATACGCTTTCAGATCGTCATACGCTTAGCACAAACTCGTGGCTATATCTGTCAGACACGTCATTACCGTATGGTCTTATTTAATCAGCAACATAAAATCATGACATAGATGTTATGCACTTTGTTATTAATGACATCCGGACTTAACAGTTAAGTAGGTTAATGAGTTTTACACAAGCTGTGTTGTAGTTGACTGTAGCTGCAGCCAGACCCTGCTTTAAATACACTTTGAAACCACGACGCATGTATATCTATATAGTTATCATTGAAAAAAGTTTAATGACTTATTTTCGTCATAACTTGTTGCATATGGTGAACTGACAACTCCTT
>NW_015113307.1:75477-82749 GCF_001443285.1 Poecilia latipinna | reverse complement strand
TGGATGGATGGAAAAAAGTTAGACGTTGTCTCCACCGTCTGTGAAAGTGAACCGCTGCTGAGTTAGCTGCGGCGGATTTCTTATGATTTCCATCCATCCATCCATTTTCTGAACCCCCTTGTCCCTCAGGGGGGTCGGGAGGGGTGCTGGTGCCTATCTCCAGCTAACGTTCCGGGCGAGAGGCGGGGTACACCCTGGACAGGTCGCCAGTCTGTCGCAGTTTCTTATGATTTATGCAGCGCTATTCCATTTCTGACGATTAGACATCTGCCGCTCAGAGAAAACAACCGCGCATGTCTCAGAGCATCGCGTGCAAGTGAAAGGTGGGGAGGGGAAGGGGGAGTAACAGAAACATGTAATTGCTTGGATTTTAATCGGTGCGTTTTGCATCCAGTGAAAACAAAGATGTTAACAAATAAATTAGACAGTATGCTGTACTTTTAGTGATATTTTCACAGTTGCGGTCTTGACTGGTCTTGAAATAAAATGTCGAGTCCTCAGCGCCCGGGTCCGAGACGAGACCGAGACCATCAATAAATGGTCTCGAGACCAACACCTATCTCGAGTACTACAACACTGCAAATCACATCCTGTATAAAAGTTACATACTGGACCTTTGAAGTTCTCCAAAGTTTAGGTCATGACAGTAGTTTTAACAGATTTGATAAGATGAGGTAAAATGTTCCATAGGCCAGGAGTAGAAACTGCAAAAGAACTTCTCTGGCCCCATCCACGCAGAGATGATTTTATGTGTATCTGCACCTGTTTTTATCGTGTAGACCAGGGGTCCCCAAACTACGGCCCGCGGGCCGGATCCGGCCCGCCACGTCATTTGGGCCGGCCCACTGAACAATGCCGGATCCGGCCCGCCTGCTCATACCAGAGAGCATTCAGTGTTTTTTTTTTCGTATATTGTATTTTCCGGTTTATATGTGGATTTTTCTTCAACCACCAGGGGGCTTTTGAGCAAATGTGAAACTTACTTTCCCTCAATGGAATATATAATAGTCAGTCACCGTTTCACTCACGGTTTTTTCCATTTGCATTCTGGGTAAAAATCTATCCAAAAGTGTCGTCGTCGTCCCGTCGACAAGAATTTCTTTGTTTTTTTTTACTGCAAATGGGCAGAATCTAGTTTCTGCTGTGCATGTAACCTACTGAGCTCTTAGTTGTGGTCTTCATACATGTTCTCCGCATACACTTTCTGCTTTTAAGCAAGCAAGCAAATTTGTTTTGTACCATATTATCTTGCATCTGATTGTGCTGATTTCTCTATTTCCAATCTCTCATATCACATGGACACTGCTTGGTTTCTTTTTAACCGTGGACCAAACTGCTACTGCAATCTTTGCTTTGCATCATGTCACTAAGCTGTTCCTGTTCCATAATTTTATATTACCTTTTGTCATGCATTGGAGTCATGATTGTGTGACCAAGGATCATGGTGATAATATTGGTGGGTTCATTTCAACCCTTCATTCTGTGTTAGAATTTTTCAGTGTTTAAGCCTAAACTCATAATTATTGGAATCATCCTAAAATTAGAGGTGACACAGGGACATGATTAGCTTGATTGGTATAGATGTGATGCAAGGATCAGTTTAAATATAATTGTTTGTTCACAGTCATCACTGAATGACAAGATCTCCAGAGTGGTGTATGCAGAGATGTTCAGCTGTTTGCTTTTTACTTCCAATGTTTGTGTACCTGTAATGGCAGTCTGTGCATATAGTTTTCAAATGAGCCATACACTATGGCTGTTGTAGTTAAACAGGGTTCTGCTCTCACTACATTAACTACATTGCAGACAGTCAAGCATCACCTCTTCCTTGACATCATGAATGGCTCAATTAAATCACTGACCAACATTTATGTTGATCTTGCAACAAGCACACACCCACACACACAAACATAGAGGGACAATGTCACAGAGAGAGGAAACCATTCAGGATGAGCTGTTGTGATGTAATTACTTTTCATTTGATGTGAAAAATTATTCAAAGTCAATGAGTCGGAAAGTGTTGTGCAGTCTGTCACAGGAACTGGCATTGTTTACTTCCCCTCCAGCACATCATTTGCTCTATCTCACAGTCACAATTATTCTCTCTGTCTTACTGTCATACACACTGCACTACAGTGTATCACATGCCTCATTTAACTAGCCTCCATTGCAATGCATGCATTTGTCCAATCCCTCATGTTTCTGCTGCTCCATTGTGGGGTTTTTTTTTGTTTGTTTGTTTGTTGTCCTTTTTTTGACTATTTGTTTTCATTTACATGAAAGTTGATGTTTGGAAAATTCTGTTTGATGATAAATATATGTGCTGCTGAGCAGTGCTGGTCCAACACTGTGCTGCATATGGTTGTGTATTTAAACCCAGTATGAGCAAGTAATATGTTAGAGAATACCTTGTTAATAAAGTACAACTATTTTTTTAAAAAGCTATTTTTATATTGGGAAGTGTTTTCTTTATTGTGAAAAAGTAGTTGTCCCCTCACAGGCTACCTAAAATGCTACTAAAAAGATATCAATACACTGTGATATTAAGAACGTATTTCATACAGCTTTCTGATGTTTTTTGCTTTTTTCTGACAAATAAAGAAATTATAAACAAATGCAAAAGGCTTTTTCTGAAAATGATTTTGTTTATTAAGCAAAACAAGTATCCAAACCAGCCTGGCCATATGTGAAAAGATGGCTCCTAGACCTACTACATGCTTCTACCACACTACAGGGCAACAATTGCCAATAAACATTATGAATTTTTGTTGTGGAGCAATTTGGACCCACTTTTCTTTGAAGAATTTTTTAAACTGATCCACACTACAGGACTCTTCCTTGGCACAGTATCAATTCAATTAAAAAATACTTAATTGATCCCAAAGAGAAACTAAAGGCCTCATAAAGGCCATGGCATACTATCTGGATCGTATTTAAGTCTAAGCTGATTGCGTTTTGTACGTTAAGGGTAGGATCAAAACGCAGACAGGAACTTGGAATGAGCATGGTGGAGATTCAATAAATAAAGGGTAGTTTTGTCAGCATCTGTTTCACTGTCTCTGTAGTTTAATTGTTGAAGGATTTAATAAACATTGAAAATGTGTAAAAAAAAATAATAATAAAAGGGAAAACTTACAGATGAAGACCAGAACATGAAGCACATGCAGTGATGTGAGAAATAAGCAAAGAACAATGACAATCTGTGAGCTGCTACACTGATGTGAGAGTGGAGCATGATATGGGATGCAGGCGAGTTGATTAATGGGATTAGGAACAGCTGTGGAAGAGAGCAAACAGACAGATGGAAGATGACTAATTGACATGAAAAAAGCTGAATCAGACAAAAACATCTACAGGTAAAGACTGAGCTAAGAGAAATAAATCCAAATCTACAAATAATACAACACAAGAATAAGAAACTGAACATAAAGGGAGGAATCAATGTCAATACCTTTCTAGCAATAATGACCACAAAACAATTAATTAAGTAATTAAGACATTTTAAATAATAATAAAGAACTCAGAAATGAGCCAAGCAATAACACAAATGCATACAAAGCCCTATCGCTCAAGGATCATAGCAAAACTTAGTCTAGGTCATTCCAAAACTGGTGTGTATTAGATCATGGTTCCACTGGATAGTCCAGGTGTGCTTAATTTTAGGGAAACAACCAATCAGAGCCAGGAGGCTGGTCTCAGCATTGTCAATCACAATGTCATGTGGTACTGCTCATCCCCCTCTCCTCATTGCTCTCTGCTTCTGCTTTTCCATCTGCAAATCCGGTATGAATGCTCAGGCTAGTTAGCATAGCCACCAATGACAGGGGATGAACAAATTGGGATGAACATGAGATTTTAGTTGCATAGAAGAAGGCTTCATGACATAAAAAACTCCTCTTTGAATAATTCCTTTTAGTAATTTAGGCACAATGTAGTGACGTAGGTCTTTTCCTGCATGATGAAGCAGCGTTTCACAAAACTAAAGAGATACCAGAGCGGGTGAAAGATCAGAATACTGAAGTCTAAAACCTGTAGCCAGGACAGTCCCCAAATCACCACATTGAGAACCTGTGGCCAGGGAGATAAACGGAGCAGGAATCACCAGATTAAACAACAGAGACTCTGGCTCTCTGTGTCACACTCTGCTATAAGCTCACACCTACGGGATGGCTTCATGTGTTTTGTTTTATGGGTTGGAAAATACTGGTGTCAAAACGTTAGGAGCAATGTGTTTTGTCTTCTGTGGTAAAGGTGTCATACTGTTGTACTGTTGTTTTGGAGCAGATGTTAGGATCACCCTAGAGGTGACTGTGTGCAAGAAATCTGATAAAATAATAGCTCTTGTGTTGACCTTAGATTATTGTGGGATATGAAAACCCTGATATGCTCCTGCAGAGTTTTCCATTGTCCACTTGAGGGCAGTATGATCCCAATCCTGAAACTTTCAGGGCATCCTCCCTCTTTGTTCTCCTGCCGATTTCTCCTCCTCTGCTACCCATGCCCCACCCACCCAAAACAACATCTATGAGGAGAGAAAAAGACAGAAAAAAATGTATCCTCGGGTTAAAATAAATAGCCTTTCACAGTTAATTTAATTGACTATTTTGTACACAATCGAGGTAATTCCGCCTCGGCTGAAACAGCAAACAAGAATAGCATTGCCTCGGCAATCAATTTCCAAGCAAACACACAGAGAGAGGCTTTAATCTGCTTTTTATCACAGAGGAGGCATGGCTGAAGTTTGCTGAGACATTGCAAGCCACTGTCTTTTTTAATTTTTGTAACATCCTAGAAGAAAATTACTATCATTGCTGCAAGAAAACAAAACAAAAACATGTTATAATGTGTTCAGTAACAGCAGTTAGAAAAAAAACTCCAAATGGCTACTTTACAGTGCATCTGCAGATCAGATTTATTGACACGTTTCTAATTTTGAAGCTAGTTTGAACATTTAGAAAGCACAGAGTCTAGTATTTCATGGCAACAAAATAAAACAGGAAAGTAAAGACAGGACATGTAAAATTACCCATCAAATAAGTATATATAGATGATCAAGAATTGGGAAAATCTGCAGATTTTGTTTGTGCAGTTCCATTGGTTCAGATTTAAGGTCATTCTCAGGAATTGCTCCTTCTCCTCAACTCTCTAACTTCTTAATCATTTTTCTCTCCTGCTGGCCAGCTGCAGGTGTGGGAGTACATCTCTCTCTTTCTGTGTGTGTGTGTGAGTGAGTGTGTGTCTGTCCCTCAGTGTATGCCAGTGTAACAGAGAGCATGTCCGTCTGAGGTGTTGCTGTTCTCGCCTGTCCTGCTACCTCCAGCTGCGTGTCTACCGCCCCCCGCAGGCCAGTCGAGGTTACCCCACGCTGACCTGTTTAATTGTCTGCCTGTCCCAGGGCCCACCAGTGAGTGCATGCGCGTGCTCCCGCTGTGCCAAGGAGGACGAGGGCGACAACATACACGTACGCGCACAAATACACACACATATGCATACAGAACAGGCCCAAGGAGTAAGAGCATTAAAACACGAAGCCACACAGCGGCTCTGTCAGATACTGTCAGACACACATTGTAAGTGTGTGTCCCATTAAAATGTGCTTATAGCAAGGAGCTACTCTCAGTCAGTGTGTTGTTTTAAAGCGTCTGAAACAAGCACACACACATCCCTTCGACAAATTCAGAGGCTGTGACTTCACACCAAGAGCCAGAGAATATACTGGAGTACTTGTATATTCACTTATTACCATTCGGTCTACAAAAATACAAATGGTAATTTTTTTCCACATTATTACTCATCACTAATCACTTCAGCCAAACTTAGCAATCAACAACATTACATTTAAAACGTGACTGTAACCCGGTCAGTGAGCAGGACATGCCATTTAAAAGAATAAGCTTACTTTTTCAAATGGATATTTGGACACTCTGAGAAAGGTGGTTGTAGTTGTTTTTTTTTCTAATTGAGAGTTTTAAGAGTCATATGGAAAAAACAACCAAGTATTTGCACCAAACAGGTTAAAATACATCAATGACTGACTGCACTGCAAGAACTTCTCTCAAGATGGATGAACTTTCTTCCCCTCTGAAGCCAGAGTAAAATGCAGCACTTTGGTACTATTTGGTTGCTTTGTCAGAGCTTAAAAATTGTTTTCAGTCAATTCTAGCTGGATGAGATGTAAACAAAAATGTCTGGTTAACTATTGCTAAAACTTGTCAATATTGAGATGAAGAGTAATGAATATCAAGACCTTCTGATAGGAAGACAGTCTGTCTTCCTCTATTTTGACACACAACATCTCGCATCACATTCACAGTATGTACAAAGTGTTTACTATGTATGCTGAAAGGTGTACAATACAATGGGTGATAGAAAACAGATAGGCACATTTTGTAAAATGGAATTATAATCCTTGAGGTTGCACCTAATCTAAACCCAACTACAGTGTAGTTGGATTTACACTGTAGTTGTAAACCCAACTACATCTTTTTCACTAGATGCTAGTGAAAAAGACTAAAAGCCTTTTTCACTAGCATCTAGCAGCATGGCTACACTTATCTTAACTCTACTCTGCAGTGTTCATTACAACCGTTCTAGAGGTTGGGGTTGTCATATAGGGGATTGATCCCAGAGTCCGAAAAGTAGTGCAACATAATTTATGCATGAGACACAAAATGGTGGATATGAAAACTATGTTGAAGCTCCAAAATGGACTCCAAATACTTTCAGTTGCTCTTGTTAAAATGTCAGGTTACTGTAAGAGAGTCACTCTTGTGACACATCAAGTGACTCCAACTTTAACTTCCGAGAACATCATAAACTGATCTGTATATTAAGAAGATTTATGCAAGAACAGAGCTAATATGTGCTGCTAAAACAATGGACTTGATAAACTTATCATTATCAAATATGAGCCTTTGAAGAAGTAGCAGTTGCTGCCTGTAAATATAGAAAGAGTAAAAAGACAATTTCCAAATTATTTGAAGCCCATCACTCTATAATGAAAAAGATTTTTCACAAGTGGAAAACATAAAAGCAAATTCACCTCAAGGTCAGACTGAGCAATACTCAGAGAAACTATGAAAAACCCAGCAGCTGTATCTTAGCCACTAAAGTTCTCAGTTGGTATGTAAAATAATGAAGTCCATGACAGGGAAGCAGAAAAAAAAACTGTGGCTTGTTTGGTACGGCTGGTAGAAAAAGGTTTTTCGTTCTTAACAAAAAATAAAATAAAATAAAATAAATAATAAATAAATAAATATATATATATATATA
>NW_015113307.1:52943-69577 GCF_001443285.1 Poecilia latipinna | reverse complement strand
AACAGAAGAAGCTGCATTGCTTTGTTGCTTGTAATGAAGCACTCTTGTGAAGAAGAGTGTGTCAAAGGTCTCCCAGAACCAGGCAGATTATGGCAGCTTTCAACCTATTTCTCCTAAAATCATGGAATGCTTGTTTTTTTATGAATAACTTTTTGATTGCCATCATTTTGTTTCAATAAATAGTGACAATGTGAAATCTGCATTCAACAAATTAATACCTGGTACAGACCAGATCTTTTTCATTATTCCCCTACGGATTAAATATGTTTTGTTCCAAACATTTTTAAGTTGAACATGTCAGACTTGTCAGTAAGTTGGTGCCTTCTTCATCAAAGAAATTTGTGGTCCCCTTGATACGTTATGCGGTCCATGTCAACGTTGCTGAGATTAGATCAAAGCTCCCATCAAGTCATCTCCAGACACAGCCATGCCAATCCAATCACTTTCCCATTTCAGATTTCTGCTGAGCTGTACCTGGCAGTCTGAACTAAATCATGAGCTGATGTCATGTGCATACTTGATAAATCAGAAAGTTTGGAAACTTTGCTATTGAACCTGGACTCAACAGGGACTTGGTGCCACAGCAAACACAGCTGACTTAGCAGCAAATCACAAGAAAAAATATGGAGCAGAATAATATGAAATCCATACTCTGTGTCACGGCAGAGTACTGGATACTTTTCAGCATGACTGTAGAGTGAGGGCTGAGAGGGGTTTCATAGTGTGCTTCTAGTCGCGGATCATAGATGCTCAGCCACCCCGGGGCAACACAGGGCACCAGGATGAACTACAAGACCAAGGCAGCAAGGGCTGATGTGTATCTTAGTTCTGTGTGTGTGAGAGTGTGAGACCTATGCGTGCATGAGTGTGTGAGGGCTATTAGTGGGAGGTGTGTGACTTGGGGGTGGTGGTTGTTGTTGCAGTAGGGTGGATACTGAGAGATGCTGTGCATGTCTGCGTGTGTGTGTGTGTGTGTATGTGCGTGTGTGCGTGCACAAGTGCACTTCGATGCCAGCCCCCGGGCCGGCCCCATAGTAATTACACACTCCAGTGGCTGGACTGCGAGGGAAATTGAAGGCCTGGGCAGGAGGCCCCAGCTGCCTCACGCTCCCTCTCCATCAGCCTGCTGCTGATTGAGCTAGTCCAACACACACACAAACACACACACACACACACACACACACACACACACACACACACATGCACACACGCAGGCTGCAAGACAGACCAATAGACAGATAGACAGACCAGACAGACAGACAGATAGACAGATAGATAGATAGATAGATAGATAGATAGATAGATAGATAGATAGATAGATAGATAGATAGATAGATAGATAGATAGTTTGGGTGCGCTCTGGTTCAATATTTGCATACGCAAACACTGCCTCACTCTTTATTTCACACACACATGCACTCTGCAATCCTCAGAGGAAATTCTGCTTTGTGTTGTGGTAATGAGATTCTCACACACTCTGCCTTATTTACCAGCCCAGGCCGAGAAGGGGTGGGATTGACTGAGAGGTTGGTGTTCATATGTCTGCATGTGTGTTCTCACCTGGTGTGTGTGCATGTGCCTGTGTGTGTGTGTGTCAGCAGAAGTGTTTGAAGGGACGGCTATAGGCAGATCCTGACATCTTGTCCTTTCGATCATGATATCCTCGTATCAAAATACGTCCTCCTCCTTCCATCAATCAGACTGGAAAGATTCAGGTGGTGTGCTTAAAAAAAAAGATCTGATATGATGCTCTGATATGATGCCTTGAAATAAATCACTGAGAGAAAACAAAAGCACATGGCATTCATTGATTACCTTTTTCTTTGGAGAGGCGTGTCCGTTTCCATCGTGTGTGTGCTGAAAAGCCCTGGCCTGCAGCCAAGCACTGTCAATCCTGATCAAGGTGCTTGGCCATGGTGCAGGCGAAGAGGAGGGGATCCATTCAGGCTGATTTGTTTCAAAGCCAAATTGGCATTTGTTACTGATCGATGTCTTGCCTTGCTTTTCACACATCCAACAATGCTCACAAACACGACTATTCAGAGCTACTTTTGTGAACGCTTGGAAACCACATATTACACACAGATCAGATGAACTGTTATTAATGAGCTCATGCTCCCAGGCAGAATATAAAGCTGTTCTCTTCAAGTTTATTATTCCTGTACATATTTTTATGACATCAGAGCTGATTTTTGTGTGAATGGTTCCCTGGATGAACCCCTTCCTCTGTGACCCGGCAAATATCTGAGGTGTCCCAAAAACCATAAAGGCATCTCATAAAGTGGGCCACTTACTCTCACATGAACAAGTCATGTTAAAGGCAGAGACTTAATCTGACTTTCTGATTTAATTATGTAATGCATAATGCTTTCACGTTGCTGTTTACTGAAGTACTGTATGACATTTTGGACTTAGGAACAATTATTGCAAATCTATATCTTTCTTTTAAAAGAATTACAAAATCAAAATTTATGTTTAACATATGTTTTATGTTTGTATGATGTCAAAGAAAGTATTTATTTTTTTGCAAACTTCTCTACAAATGCTTCCAAAATGCAAAAATCAAAGTATGGATTTTCAAACCTCATAACTGATACACTGGAAATTAAAAATATTTTTCTATGCAATGCAAAGGACGCAATTTTAAGTGTTTATTCAAAAGAAAACATGAACAGAGACCATGTTAAACATGCTGAGCTGGTTGTAAAAGTGACAAGTTGCAAAAATGAAGACATAAAGTACAGGCAAACAAGCACACAAACACACTCACATAAGCACACACAGTTGTGTTTTCATGTGTTTGAGGAGTTTATATTGAATACCATTCATTTTCTACAACCTAATCCTAACCATCACATACCTAACCTCTAACCCAAAACCCTCAAGGGGTTCCATGCAGAATGACCCTGGGCTGGGCTAACCCAGAACTTTCTTGCCATAAGGCAATGGTGCTACCATGCAGCCCCATTTGTAAATATCTCATGTGAATTTAAGGGCTCTTGGGCTGTAAAGTTCCAACTCCTAGGATAATATCGGGAATTACATCATATAAGCCAGTTCCAGTTTGGGGTTTGTGTAATATGAAAAATACAAGGAGAAAAAAAAACTGCTAGTCTCATTTTATAGCAGCACATGTCACTTAAACTGAGTATACTACAGTGATAAAGTCACTTCATTCCACTCTGCACCTCTTCTACTCCCTCTCCTGCCTCTTTACATGCAGCAGTGTTGCTGGTGGTGGTGCAGGGTGGAGGGTGGACGGTGTGCTGTATGCATGGATGAGGCAGATTGTGTTTGTGTGTCAGAGGCCACGGTGTTCGGCGAGGACGAGACGGAGGCTGTCTCTTTGAGGATTCGGCCCGCTCGCCTTGCCTCGTCTCGCCTGCCTGGCTCTTTGAAGCTGTTCGATGACCGCACAGGGCACATCACTGCAGGTGGAGGGGGAGAGGGGAGAGCGGGTGGTGGTGGCGGCGGCGCTGCTGTTGGTGGGGTATGGAAGCTTGTCATTTGTATACAGCTGTTCCTTTCATCTTGTGGTGCTCCCTTCCTCCTCCCACCCCTCTATCTCTTCCTCTACTTTCTCTGTTACTGCCGTGTTGCTGTTGCTTCGCTCTTCCATAAAGATGCCTTTAAGCTCTTCATGCTGCTCTCAGGCGCCCATGCCTGCAGTCAGACAAGTTGGAGGAGGCAGCAGGAAGCAGAAATAATCTTGAAAGTTTCTCATACAATGGGTATCATCAAGATCAAACGAGTGTTGTTATGAAGACTGATCTATTTCTTCAGCACTGTCCCTTTCACTCTGATGTTTTCAGGATTCCTCGTGTACCACACTGTGAATAGGTTCACTTTTTATTGAGAATTTAGAGCCACAACAGACGGCTTTGATTCGATTGTTCTATTATGTTGACAACCCTACCGAATACAACTAGACAACCAGGTTCAGTTACTTTTCCAGTTGTTCTAATTCTGCACCATAAACAGTTTAAAAATTTAGTTGTGAAGCAAAAAGGAGCTGCTGTTGTATCTGTTCACCTGGTTGATAAAAACATTATTTAAAAAAAAAATAATATGTCATGAGGAGTTTCCTTTGTCTGATTAAAAGCATCACCAGAAAACAATGATCTTTAAGCAGTGATTATAGCTGGAGTATGTAACTTTTATAAAAATATATGTATATTTTACATATTTGTTAAAACTGTCACTATGTCATGACAGTATGATAGGAGACATATAATCTGAAAAAAAAATCAATCTCCCCCACTTCTTCTCTACGGTCCAACTGTTATCTGCAGAAATAACCTGTTATATGAGAAACAACATTCACACATTGAGCAGCGCAGTGTGATGGACATCGCTAAGACCCACCTCCTGGCTCTGATTGGTTGTTTTTGACTGAGAGCTGTGTTCTTCAGATTGCAAAAGTAGCACTGGGAGGAGGTGGAACTCGATCTTTTATCTGTTCCTGTTAGACGCACAACAGTTTTAACTGTTTTAACATGGTGGCAGTTTTAACAACTGTGTACAAAACATATTTTTATTAAAGTTACATTTGCACATCTAAACATACTTTTCATTAAGCTCCAATTTCTGTTTTCAAAAGTAGTTTTATATTAGTCTGATGTAATATTCCATTTCAACAATATGTAATTTTTCACTTACATCATTTTAAATGTAAGTGAAAAATCACCATAATTATCAGTTTCAGCTTTTATTTGTTGTACACTTTTAGCTGAAAATGAAAACACTACATGTATCCATATCACTTGTGGAATTTGTAGAAACCAAATATTTACATATAAAAAGCCACATTATCCTTCTTTTTATCAGTGTCTGAAAATAAATCAGACTAAAGTTTTTCAGTATTTCTTTTTTTTTTTTTTTGTCAGGTAGAAACAATTTTCTGTCAAACTGTTTCACATTGCTCCTGGAGCTTTTACCTGCAGACTGCAAAGAGGACCGTCACTGGAGACATGTGGCCCCCAGCTCACCCAGGACACATACAGTCATTCACTTCCCACCACTCAGGAGGTCCGAGTCCCATTGGAGGCCTCTCCAAGGTGTTCCCCTGCCTCTCGCCCGATGACCACTGGAGATAAGGACAGGTGGCAAGCCAGGATTATTCCTGACAGAATTTGTTTCCCGTGTGTCTGGAACATGCTCTCAGCAGGAGAGGAGGGCATGGATAAGCAAAAATAGACAATGGAAAGACAAATGAATGGATTTTTTCTTTTTCATCTTAGTTGTAGTTCTCATCCTTCAAAGTGAGGTTTTATTTAGATATCACATTTAAAAAGACAATTGATGAAATACATTTATCAGAATTTTAATAAAATTATCACAGCTGTTTAAACATGAATGTGATTGTTTGAACAGATGAATGTGGCACTTTCAGACATCTGAAACTTGTATCCTAGAATATCCACAATTCTCTTCCTGTCTTCTTGCTTTATTTATTATTTTTATTTCTTTTCATTTCTCCATAACATTACACAAGGTAACAGTGAATGTTGCCTTAAAGGAGTGCCTTTATTTAACTGAAATGCTGTGACTTATCAGTGTCATGGTCAATGGGTTTTCATTTGTGTTTATGTTTTTTACATATATATATATATATATATATATATATATATAATTTCTGAGTTCTTTACTATTGTTAATTGTTGCTTTCCATTTCAGGTTTTTCCTCTTTGGCTTTTGTGGTTAAATCAGGTCTTATTCATTTATTTTGTCTGTGTTTAGCTTTCTATTTTTTCTTATGTTTCAATTCCTCTCTGCCTCTGGCCTGTCTACACGAAGATCTAAGAAAACACCAGCCATGGCAATATCATTACAAGCAAACAACAAAATATAAAAGTGGCGCTAAATAGTTGAGACATAAAAAGAAGTCCTCCAGTAAATGTAAAAATTTCTGACCTGTTTGGTTTTTCTTGCTTTCGTTCATGGCATGCAGATGACACTGCTTGCAGCACCTGAAGCTATATTGAATTCTTTCATTTTTCTAACTTTAAAAAGTTTTTATTGCTATGGCTGTCACATATTATTTACACAGCTCTTAACAATTCAAAATTATTAAATAGCTTGTGGCTGATGATGACCCAGCTGGTCAATAAACAGATGGAGGGCCCAAAGCTCGGATGTAAGTTTAATAGTTAGATTTTATAGCTGCCATCATCTGTTGGGGCAGCAGCATCAGAGCCAGGGACCTAAAGAGGCTCAACAAATGAGGCTGGTTCTGTTCTGGGGACAACTATGGAACCTCCGGAAATGATGATACAAGGAAGGATTTTACATAAGATCAAGAAAATTATGGACAATCCTGACCATCCTCTTCCTGTCTTCAGTCAGAGGCCTCTTCAAATTCGTTGTAATATAGTCTGCTACAGAAGATATTTCCTGCCAGTAGCCATCACTGTCTACAATAAGTCTCTGAATTAACATGAGTGGCAGCAATATTTAATTTTACTTTTGGAAAGCATTCAGCATTCAGTTTCTACGCACCACAAATTTGGAACAAACTTCCAGAAAACTGTAAAACAGCTGAAACACTGGGTGTCTTTAAATCTCAAAATACAACCCACCTGTTTAGAGTTGCTTATGGCTAAATAAGGGTTAGAGTGCGGGTTTTGATGTCTTCGATGTTTTTAATGTTTTTATCTTTACTTTTTATCTATTTATTAGTTTCTTTTTATTTCTCTTTCTCACTGTCTACGTTTTAATGATGTAAAGCCCCCCGGAAAACGTCCCAGTTAAACAACATCTAACTAAATTTCTACAGGGTTTAGAGTCCCAGTTGATGGCGTTTCAGCTAAAAACCTAGAGGTTGGAGTCCTTGCCAAATGGTGCTTTTGACTAAAGTCCAGAGGGTTTGAGTCCCAACGACGTTTAACTGAAGTCCTAAAAGGGATGCAGGTTTTAATGTTTTTATCTTTTTTAATCTTTTTCAAAATCTCCTTCTCTTTCTCACTGATTATTCAATGTCACATGCTGTTTTCATTTTAATTATGTGAAGCACTTTGAAATGCCTTGCTGCTGAAATGTGCTATACAAATAAAATTTGATTGATTGATTGATTTTTGAATTTGAATTACCTTAGACTGTGTACTGTATGTGGACATATATATTGTTGCTGTAAATTATATTGACCATCTGAGAATCAAAATGACCACATTAGCAATGTAATGTGACAGTTCTAAAGTCACATTACAGAGATTTCTCAATAAAATTTCAACTGAACAAATGTAGACTGGCCAATGAGAAACTCCCAGGCCGCCTTTACTTTCCTGTCCGCCCCAAACGGATCGATTTCATCGATTTGTATTGCCAATTCTGCTGGGCTTATTTACAAAACACAACAACCAAGGCAAGTTTTCTGACATGCAAATGGAACATGGTTAATTTGGGGGATGAATTGCAATGCAAAATACATTAACCCTCTCAAATGCATGCATTTTCTGAATGTGATCAATCCTTTTCTAGAAAATCATCCCTAACCCTATTATAAAACAAAATTACTTCTACAAACATAGTAAATATCTTTCCCTTTGTTGAATGGAAAATCCAGAACAGTTTTTGAGAAGAAACTTTAAAGTGAGAGGTAGAACAAAGAGCCTTGGGATCGTCTTCGTTCTACCACTGAGACACTTGACAGTCCCCTCTGTTCTCAGTGTAAGACACACAGACCACATATGCCTTGATGTGTTGCTACATCAATTAGCAGCAATTAACACTAGCCCACTGCACACCTGCGTTTTTCGCTCTGGCATCTGGGTTGAATTATCAGAAGTATGTTGTTGCTTTATCAGAATTAATGCTGGAATATTGAAGCATTACACTGGGGCTTTGTGTGTCCCAAGAGTTTCAATGTGTTTCTACCTCAGCATCCTGTGTTTTCTCCTAAACCACAAAGCCTGCACTGCTTGGCTTACCCAGGGTCATCATTCAACACGTTCTATTGTTAATGGGCCGACAAGACATCAGTAAAACATATTTTCTGTTACATGAGAGAGCTCCAGCACCTTGGTCCTTTATTTCAGCTGTGTTGTTGTAAATGATCGTTTTGCATTGAGTTTTCTGAGTACCCTGGTTGGGTTGAGAGACTGCTCTATACAAACTGACTGAGTGGCTGTTATTTCAGCAGCGACGCCAGCCTCAGCAGACACAGAGCAGTTTATCGATTGACTGCCGCTGAGCATGCAAAGCAGCCCACTGAAGGAGACACATGAAAGTCAGCACAGTGTGCCCAGCAAAGAGAAAGCAGCTAATATAAAGTGTAAGGCAGGTGGACGGGGATGAGAGCACGTTGGAGTGTTAACGTGTAAATCTGGGATTTCAGGTTGCGCTAAGAGAATATTTCCATCTACATGTGTTCTGTGAAACTGCATGCTGCCTTTGCTAAAAAATAGCAAAAACTGATGTTTTCAGTATTTGCCTTTCTGCCTCATTGATATTTCTCAGATATATCAATCTGATATATCCAATATTGACTAATGTCGATATTGGAAAAGACAACCTGAGTAGATACAACAGATTGCTGCTTGTTGAACGACATTAAATGAGGGGGTTATCATGAGAACTTGTGAAGAGCTCTCCAGTTGCTGTCTGCATAATACTTCAACTGGTGAAGCAAGTGTGAACTGTTATAAAGCATCAGATTTGAAGCATGGTACCCTCTACCTATTCTTGAAACTTATTTTAAGCAAGAAAGAGAGGCCTAGGTTTTTATTTGTGTTTGTAAAGTCGACAAAGAAGTACTTATCAATCTGGCTAGCAAAGAGTCTAACTTCAAACTCTTTTAAATGGTATTTGCGCATTTCTTTCTAAGTACTGTGAGAATACTACAACTGCCTAATGAAGTCAAAGTTACTGAGGCAAAAACAAAGTGTTAAAACAAAGACTCCAGATCTGCTTCATTTGGTTTACAAGAAAAGGATTACATGAAATCTTTACAAACCAGGTCAAGTTTATCTTTATACTATAGGAATAAAATATTTTATATTGTGTGCAACCAGAATTATAGGAACCTTTTATAGATGTGATATAAAGAAATGTATGCATTTGTATACAAACAGCTTGTAAAAGAACACCTCTAAATTAAAGTTGACTACAATCTTGTCATTGTAGCTAATTTTTAAAATTCATCTTGTGCAACAATAGTAATCGGTAACAATAGTAACAATAGTAACAATAGTAATTTAAATAATTATAGTAGATTTAAATAATTATCAACACGTTTCTAAGACAATTTTTTAAATTTGTAATTTAGATCAAAATAACCAAATTGGGGCACCAGCTGATTATCATAAAATAATAGTCAAATCTTAATTATTGTTCTATTCTGCAGACTTTACATGCCGAGGCGTTTTGGAGGGCAGGGGGCGCACTTCACAACTTTCTTTGACTCTGGCATTAGCCAACTTCTATGGTGTTTTCTGTTGGAGCAGTAACTTATATATATATTGAACACGTTTATATATGAACATTCTTTGCAGTTGGAAATGGGTTTTGGTTCAAATCACTCACATCAGTTTCTATCCTACAGTCATTGAGACCTGGTGTTTCTGTTGAAACAGGGTTTCAACCCTGTGCATGCACAGGGGTAACCCCGGCTCTTCTTGCTTCAAGAAGTCAACAGTGCTACTGACACATTGCAGAACTGATAATAGGATTAGAGCTGCTGCCAAGGGCCCACTTTTTAAAAAACTTAAACTTGGTCTGTCTAATTTAATGCCACCATAGATGAAATGTGTACTGATTTTTATCTAACAGTGCAAGTCAAGTATTTGGATATGTTGTTATTCTCTTTTTGGTCTTCAATAAAATGAAACTCCAGTCTTTTTATACACACTAATATTATGTGACAGCAATATGAAAAATAACACTTATTGGAGTTTATGTTTTCTGTCTTTTGTGACTATTACCTATTTTTATCTGTAAGTTTGAGCTGAGAGTGAAATTAACCTTACTAAAATCCGTATGTGTAAAGCAGTTCATTGTCTAGCTACAAAATTTAAATCTGGTCTATTCATCAGAGTGGAAAGCAGAAGACTGGTCCCTTTACAAGTTTCTTTCTTGTAAAGGGACTTTTCTCTTTGTTTGAGAATTCATTTTCAGTGAAAAAAGTGAGCACTATCTTGAGTCCTGTGTCCTAGCAGCAATTAGGCATGCTGATACAATCTATGTTTCAGCTCTCATCAATGACTGGCAGTTTTATCAAAGTCCAGTGCCATGAATACAGACTGTGACAAACACTACAACAGCAGGAGCCTGGTAAAAAACAGCCACTGGTTCTATGCTCTGCTTCGTCCAGAGGGTCTGTACTGTTGGCTTTCAGAAATGTTTGATTCCATGGACTGTGTTGAGGTTTTAAATTCAGCCCAACTGCTAATGTTTGTCTGCATCGTATGTAATGCACCAATTTGATGCTAAGGAGCTTAATGAAAATTGCCTGCGCTGTAAACCAGCATCGTTCACTATGAAGAGAGAAGTGCCAATCCGAATGAGGCGGATGATGATGTTAACACAGAAGCATTGTCAACACGGACCGAATGGCTTTGTTCACCTCCTGTGTCATCTTTGCTAGAACTACAGGTAGACTACAATTGTTCACAACTTCTCCTTCTCTTCACTAATTGGCCTGGTAGAAATTCTACTGGAAGAATCCAAGTGAATGGGAGAAAGCCCAGACTCAGAATTCAGCGGATCTGCATGGGAAGACAGTGATCAGGCCACAATAACAGAATAGTATCCAACAGTTAGGACGTCATTTTATGATGGTCTCTTTGCTGCATGACCTAGCATTGTGTTGCATGTTACTGAAAACTATGGTTAGCACATGCTCCTTATATTAACCTTGCTGAGATACTGATGTCAATTATCTAAAAGTGGCTGGAGAAAGTCAACAAATTAATTTCAAGGACTAATAAGGAAAGAATGGGTCACCTCAGGCAGAATTTGGCCTGAATGGTGGTGTCCAGTATGTCAGCCAAAGAAGACGTTTTCAAGAAAACACTGTGCATTTTCACTTTACATACATTTCATCATACACACAAAAGTCCTTGAAACATATGAAATATTTATTGTCTATGATAACATCAAAAAGCAAAACATACAAAAATGTGTAAAAAGTATTAAAGCCATTTAGAAATAGTATTTGTTTCAGAACCACTGGCCACCGCTTCTTGTTTTTATGATTTCTTCCTTAAAAAGTTCACACAAACTCCATTCATGGTGGTAAGTTTTTGCACTAAGCTGTAAAAAGCCCCCACAGGGCTCTAATCTGATCAATGTTGTGAAAACAATTTTGATAATGCTGAGGAATTAAACCGATGGGACCCCCTGTCGACTGTTGCATTTGAAACCAATGGCACGCAGGCTGGGGCTAATGACTCGGCTTACTCCTACTTGGCTGAGAAAATGGGCTTGAATAGTACTTAAGGGACCTCTTAATATTGAATGCATAGTGAGCTAATTAGTTGTAGTTAGACACTAAACAGTATACAATACAGTAGTTCTGTAATGGACTGGAAACCTGTCCATGTTAAGCCTTACTACTCACCAATGTAATGCCCTTAATAGGCTTTGTGATAGTAATTTTTCTACCTGTGAAATTAAATTCACAAATATAGAGGTAACATACTGTATACATTCAAGAGAGATTTTTAGTAATTCACCATAAAAATAATTACAGACAATTACATTCAGAGGTCGTAAAAAAGGTACAGATGATCTTTGTTTTTGTTCACAAATGATCATTACTTTTACACAATGTTACCATTTAACACATGCACGAAATTAGACAACTGAACCAGAACAAACAGCACTAATGCTTATTCAACCTGTATTCTGTTGGTAGAAACACAACATCACACAACATAACACTGAGCAACAATATATATTCAGGGTTAAAGTTACATATAGACAGACAGACAGACTTATGATGATTGTAGAAATGGCTTCATGGAGAGAATGCCACCATCTAACCCAAGGCCAACTTCCTGTGGCTGAATGAAAATATAAAAAGATTGAGCCATAATTCCTCATTGCTAGTTACTGAAACTGCTTGATTGTCAGTTTTGCTTTTTCCACCAACAGCACGTCATTGAATCAAGGTAATGACTTTATCCATGAAGAACCAGGTTGGATTAGAACACTTATAGGTTAAATGCAAGGGCATAAATCCCATCTCATTATTGAGAGGGACCATAAACAGGGACATTTTTTAAGAACAATTTTTCTTTGGGGGGGAAGGGGGGGGGTGGCAAAGTTACAGTAAAATGTGGCTTAATTTATTTTTGTGTGTGTGTGTGTGTTCCTGCCCTGCTGCACCATCAAAAATGACTAGTAAGTAGCAATGAATAACAAAAGTATTTTTCTCAGTAAACAACCTGTTGAGACCCATAGAAGTCAAACTAAGATTCAAATGTTGCTTAGATATGAGTTTGGTTCAGAGTCACAGATCTAATCTCTGATACACCTTTAAAAAACTTAAGGCTCTAAATAAAATCAAGTTTTAATAACTAACTCCACTTAATAAAATTCCTCATAAATATTGATTTATTGCAGTAGTTCGCAATACAAGTCATGTGTTATTTAAATTATAACTTAAGTTGCTTTAAATTTTTATTTTTGGAGGTTTTTCTTCATGTTAAAACCTATAAATATGGAGGAATTGAATATTTGGAAAGTATCATAACTTAAACTTAAAGGTCAGCACCAGAGTTTTCTAGAAAAATATTCAGATTTTATGTTGTGGTTTTAAAAGCTCTACGTTGAAGATGGTAAAATAAAGGCATACTTTATTTTTTTTTACTGTCAGCTAGGGTTGCCACCTTTCAGAAATCAAAATAAGGGACGCCCACTAATGCGCATCGTCCTAAACGCGCGGGGGGCGCTTCGACTAGGGTTACCAAGGAACCAGTCCCTAGCCGGGGAGGGGAGGGACGGTTGGAAAACTGCGGCGGCAGCGTGTCGGTTAGTGTGTGTTACCCAGGAAACAGTTGGGCACAATATCGCAACACCAACACCGTGAGTGAAACAATGACTGGGGCAGCCTAATATATAAAATACTCGGGGAGCGCTTCTTCATTATTACACATCCACATTTGTAGAATACGGAACAAATCGCGTCCCGAATCGGTTCAATGCGAGACGCTACATTTAACAGCGAAATACAGGACGGGTGGAAACCCTACTGTCAGCTGCAACATCCCCTCTGCTCTCGGCTCCCATAAAGAGCTATCAGCTAATGGTAATACTCAGCCGCTCCCTCCCGTTTAAAACTTTTCTTATTAAAGTAAGAGTTAGAGAGCTAAATTAAAATATTGGCTACCTTTGACAGAAAAGAAGCTAAGTCTATGAAAGCAATGTAGCAGTTTTGATTTCCAAGGCATAAGGTGGCAGTTTATCATGATTCAGCCAAAGTAATGAAATAATGAACTGTGGACTGATTTTTATTGTCAATGTGTTTCTTCCTATTGAGCAGTGAAAGTAAATAAAACGTGTTACATGTCTTTTGCTTTTAGTATTTACCTCATGGAGGCAGTGGTGGGAAGTAACGAAGTTCAAGTACTTTGTTACTGTACTTAAGTACAATTTTGATGATTTAATAATGGATACTTTCGACTTTTACTCCATTACAATTTACAGTAAGTATCTGTACTTTCTACTCCACTACATTTCTAAACTGTCGCGTTACTCGTTACATCCAAATCGCATTGCGCTTTTGTTTTTTTTTCCCCCCTTTAGAATATGAAGTTCAGGGAGTTAATGTGGCGCTGTAAAATCCAAGCAATAACATGATTTACTAATTACGATTGTCTGTTGTCACCCATCGCCTCCCTCTTTACTCGCACGCGCAGCTCCAAGACATGCGCAGTGGTTTTCTCTGAGCGGGAGAAGATGTCTGTCTAATCGTCAGTAATAGAATTCCACGACATAAATCATAAGATTTGGCGACATGTAAAATCAGCGATTCGTCCAACTTTTAGCGTCACTTGGAAAGGAAGCTTAAAGAAAGGTAAGCTATGTGGTCGTGATGTTAGCAAAGCTGTACAGAGACTCATATGTTGCATCTGCAATGAAAAAAGTTGTCACTCATGCGCTGAATTATTGTGCGGAGGTGTTGACTGAGGTGTCGCAAATATGGGACAACGCTGTGATCAAAGTCTGCTATATAGTGTAGGAATTATTAGCTATTTTCAAGGTTAGCTTTCTTAAATATTGGACAAGATTAACATTGTTTTAAATAGGCTCAAATTTAGGTTAAAATTACACTCATGATTTAATCAGCATAATATTTCTCTTACATAAATCACCATGTTTTAATTAAAGTAGTCTAAAATTGTAGTTCTCTAAATTAAAAAAAACACAGCTATTAGCCTTTCTGTGACCTCAGCAGGCATTCACAGAGGGTCATAAACGTGGCTCTTTGAAGGCAAAGAAAAACATTGGTCCTGTTGCCAAAGTAGAGCTTCCTCCCTGGCAGGGTCATAAAAACATTTGTCACCACTCAAAAGAAAAATAACGCTTCTTTGATCTAAAACAGGCTTCTACAGAAACATGGTCAGCTAGCTTTTAAAATAATATTCTCCCTCTACTTAGCTAGAAGACAGCCACCTCTAATTTAAAATACAGCGAAGAAGAAAACGCGCCCTTCCTTTAAAAGTATAGGAACCGGAACTTTTAGATCAGATTGCTCCAGGGTTGCCCAAGATGCGGTCTCCGGGAACAGGTCCGTCCGTGAAATCCTTTCCCATATTTTTGTATTGGTTTATTGTCGTTTGTCTCAGGTAAGTATGTCTCGGCTTGTGGTTTGTGGCTTTTATGAGGAGATTGTGAGTTTTATGTATTTGATTGTTAAATAAACTATGATTGTACTTGGAAAGCGATTCAGTTTGCTGTTTTTGTGGTTCCATTGATACAAATTATGACATCACGAACTCGAGCAATGAGATAACAGGACAATGAGCAAAAAGGAGGTTTTTTAAATTATTTATTCTCTCAACAATAGTGACATGACATTCATGAACAATCCGATTGTTCTGGACCGATCTTTACTAAGTCCTAGGACTGAAGCCTCAATGAGAGCCGTTCTTTCTTCTTGTGATGCTCTGCGTACACTGCAGTAGCTATTGTTATGTTATTTCATTAAAAAATATATAGATTTATTTAATTGGCGAATAAATAAAACAAGAACACAGAGCATGCTCATTGCTCTTTGATTGTTTTCATCTCCTGTCATGGTGGCAGACATTGCAGCGTGAGGGAGGATGAGAACAGTCATGGTGCTCCTTCTGCTTGGTTACTTCTTGCTTATTGCGCCTTGGACAGTGTTCATAGCTGAGCATTGTTTACTGTTAATTGCTATGTTTAATAGTGCAGATAGTTGTGGTTTCTAATATGGGCAACCTCCCAGGGCGTTATGTTTCAGGGATGGCAGGAGACCTCTGGAGATTGTGGCACAGAGATATGGAAACAAAGCAGGATGAAGAAGAGTTTGAATTGATAATGATACTTGTTAAATTTATTTCAGTTCTAAGTATTTAATATCTAGGTGTTTTATGGGAATGTAGATCTTTCAGATCAATTTAAGAAGCAATTTTGATAAGTACACTACATTTTATTGTGTTATGTAGCGCTGGCTGTTGGTCTTGGTCTTGACTAGGTCTCAGGTTAGGTGGTCTAGAGTCCAACACTGTTACATGGCTCCTTGTTTGCATGTCCTCCCCCTCCCACCCTTTTTCCATCCCCTTTCTGTTGGATTTCTTTCAATATAAAAGCCACTAGTGGCAAAAAAAAAGTGAAGTTCATGCTACGTTAGGACAGGAGACAAGATGTTTCCATCCCTGAAATTATGATGCATAGAATCACACATCTAAGTTTAAGCTATGTTACAGAGAGTAAACACAATAAATACATGCTTTATCTGTGGCATTGTTCATTAAAATGGCACATTTCTGATGTATTAAAATTAAATACGATAGGTACACTTATTGATGTTGTATTAGCGATTTTGGTAATACATTTAGCAAGTACTTTTACTTTAATACTTAAGTATTTTTAAAAGCTAGTACTTTTTTACTTAAGTAAAAATGTTGATGGGTACTTTCACTTTTACTAGAGTACATTTTTGTCTGTGTATTTGTACTTTTACTTAAGTACATTCTGTGAGTACTTTCTCCACCACTGCATGGAGGGTTTTCTTTGATTGTGCTGCAGAGCCACATAGCAGCTAATGCAGGGGTGCCCAAGTCCAGTCCTCTAGAGCCACCATCCTGCAACTTTCTGATGCATCCCTGCTTCAACACACCTGAATCAAATGAATGGCTCGTTACCAGGCCTCTGTAGAGCTGATCCCGGTCTGTTGGAGTAAGGATACTTCTAAAAGTTGCAGGATGGTGGCTCTCGAGGACTGGACTTGGGCACCCCTGAGCTAATAGCTTACTCCTCATTTCAGCGGCTCTAACGGAGCCTGTGTTGTCGGCTTCTTCTTCCTCCTTTTTTATGGCAGTTGGCAAGCAACTTACTGATGTGCATTACCGCCATCTGCTGGAATGGAGTGTGGATAGGGATGCTACATATATATTCTCCCACAACCCCCCCCCCCCCCAAAAACAAAAAAAAAAACCCCAAAAAAA
>NW_015113307.1:38072-49816 GCF_001443285.1 Poecilia latipinna | reverse complement strand
CCTCTCGTTGGGAATGGAGTCGTGAAAGGGTTTCCCCAAATATATCCCCCCCCACCCCCCCCCCCCCCCAAAAAACAACAAAATTCTCCCACAAAAAAAAAACAAAAACAAACAAAAAACAAAACTTATATCCTTTCTATCAATTTTGTTTTCTTAAGCAAATTTATTAAATAAAAATATTCAGAAGTAGAAATTTTGTCCAAAATATCTTGTATATTTAACTGTTATTTATTTTCTTGTAATCGACATACTAATTCCCTTCTCTCAACAGAATATTTATTTAGAACAGGACAACAAAATATGTTTTACTGTCTCTTCTTGAAGATAAAAATCACAATTTCCAGTTGAATGTTTTCCCATTTTAAATAATGTGCTATTTAACCCTGTATGACCAAAATGTAATCTGGATATTATGGTTTCCTCTTTTCTATTTCGTCCTGTTCTCCTCATTGCACCACCTTTTCTTTGAATACTGTAAAGCCACCTACCAGTTCTATCCTCTTCCCACTGCTTCTGCCATCTTTCCTTAACCTTTTGTTTAATAATAGATTTGATTTCTTCTTTACTGAATGCTATTAATATATCAATATAACTATTTTTTGTAGCTTGTTTTGCATTTGTCTGCCAACACATTTCCTATTATTCCTACATGTGAATCTCTAATAAAAGTCTGGTCTACTAATAGAATGATTATTTTTTAATGAATATAATGATGAACTTGAATCAGAACATTTTATATTTCTCAGTGGACGAACTTCCTCAATCAATTCAAAAGCCAAAATGATTTGAAGCCTGTGTTGTTCAGCAGCAGCTGTTGCTCCTCCTTCACTTTGGACTGAACCATTGTTCTAACAATAGTCAGGTGACGACATAAAAATATATTCTTAGTTTTTCTTAAATAAATGGCAGAGTTACTTCATTCTTTGTTTCTGTTGCCTTTTTTATATTGATATTGTTTAAATACAAGGGTTTCTTTCATGATTTATTTGGGGGGGGCGGGGACAATTCTAGACTTTTCCAAGATTGGGGGGGTCCGCTTCCCTCCCCCCAGGATTTACGCCTATGGTTAAATGTAAAAATAAGCTAACATTCTGAAACATTTAAGTATTGCAAAAAAAAAAAAAAGGAACACTGATTAAATATTTTGTGAGAGAAATATACTTTGTAACTGTATTTAATGTTATATAGCAGAGGTTTCTGAATAAACTAATTACTGCTTAAAAATGTAAAAAAAGACAACATTTAAAAATGTGCATATTTTTCTATATTCTTTCCCTGTGTGATGATATAATGAATGCAGCAATTTCAAAAATGGACAAAATTACAATATTCATTTTCTGAGTTGCTGCTCTCGTATAAAAGAATGAAACACTTCATTCCCCTATTTTTCTTCTTTTGTTTCAAGAAACCAAAAATGCATTTTTACCAGGAACCGTGACATTTTCAACATTAAAGAAAGAATGTGAAAGTCATTATATTAAAGAAGGCTAGTTCTTAGTTCTTAGAATATTTTGTAAACCATGAATCACTGGTACCAAATTCACATTCGAAATATCTCCCTCGCTGCAACAGATGGTTTTAGTCTTCTGTAATGTTGTCATTATGTTTAATACGCCTCTTGTTTCTGACACCACTGCCTGATTTTTCCCTGGAATTTATCTGCAATCATGCTGTCTGCTTTAGTGTAAACACCACACTCGACACCCAAAAAACTCCCCCAAGATTGTTGTCTTTAAGAGGTAATTGCACTAAATCATAGCGTTCATCAGCCCATCTCAATCACTCTAGCACCATGGAAATGAATTCGAAATTGTCTCTTTTCTTACAAGAAACATGTGATAAGAGGTCACAATATGATGTTAAAGATCACAAGCCATCATCCATTCCTTCTGGCTGAATCAGCTCTCATGTGCAATCATTTGTGTGGGATCAATACTGATGGCGCACAATGCTGGTATCATGGTGACAATTACAGGCTTGGAGGCTTGAATTCAACAGGGTGACCAGGTGCGTTTGGCCGTGCAGCAGAGCTGAGTGATTTGGCTGAGCCTTCAGTGATGACAGCTACACTGTAATTTTCATTACTGAAGAGTCTGCTTGTGGCGGTTCTCACTGCATCATAACAACTAATGCATAGAGAAATATTTGTGTGTGTTCTTATTAGACTATTTAAGCTCGGGTCAAACAAGCGCTGTGTAGTCGCACTTTGCATAACAGTATCTGCTGATGACAAGTACCCATACAAGCATCAACATTACAAATATCAAGCTTAATTTAAAGCAAACTGCTACTCATAAAACCTATCATTCACCTGTGTCTGTGGCCTGTAAAGGCCTGTCTACAACAATTTTCTAACATTACCTTACTTAATGTTGCATTAAGGATTGCACCAAACCAAATATGGGTAATGTAAAGAGTTGATCATTAATGCACCAAACGCATCCCTGCATGAACTAAAGTGCCTACCCATTCAAAAAGTTGAACCTTTGAAAATGTTGGAATAATTGCTGACAATGGAACTGATAATATGAACCTCTGGAATGGATTATGGTATGTTGTTGTCAGCAAACAATTTTATTTGTATAGCACATTTCAGGAACAAGGCAGTCCATAGTGCTTCAGACAATCTAAATCAGTGTTTCTCAGCCCTGGTCCTCAAGATACACTGACCTGCATATTCTATATGTTCCCCTGCTTCAATACACCCAACTCAGATGACTGAATTCAGGAAAACCCTGTTAACCAGCCACCGATTTAAATCATGTGTGCTGAAGCAGAGCGATGCCTAAAACTTTCAGGGCAATGCGACTTGAGGACCAGGGTTCTCAAGTCACACTTGACAAGTCAAGTTGTTTCCTTTTCTTTTTATTTCAAAAGAAATGCAGCTTTAAACAGGTGGGTTTTGACTAAGAATAACTATGTTTCGGCATTTCTGCAGTTTTTTGGAATGCCCTTTCAGATCAGAGGATTATTAAAATGTGATGTTGGTTTTTCATCTTTGCTTCTGGTTCTGGTGATGCACAGCAGACTACAACCAGAAGAACTGAGTGGTCTAGAAGGTTTATACAATGGTAACAGATCTAACAGTTTTTGTTCTATTCAAATGAGGAAATTTATGACACATCTACTCATTCATTCATTCATTCATTCATTCATTCATTCATTCATTCATTCTATGAATCTACTCAATGTGGGAATGGGTTTACAGCCACCTGGTAAAATTGAGATAGAGAGCTACAGTATGTATCACCTTCCTAATTATGGTAAACCCTCTTATTGTTTGTCATAGTTTGAGCTAGCAGAAGCAGGAGTTATAGTCAAACAGACCATCCGAGACCAACTGAAGACCACGACAAGACCAAGAAGACACAATGAAATGTGAAACATGAGCAAAATTACTTCCCATAAAAACATCTACATATTAAATATTCAGAGCTGAAATAAATTTAACCATCTTTATTTTATACTTCTGGCTCTCTTTCAAAAATTATTTCAGAATTTTAAACAATTATTCCTCATTCATCTGCCATTGAAAAGAGCCACTCAAACGATCAATTTTTTAATATATACATTTTTCTAGAATGTATACATTAGTCCAGTGGGTACCTAGAAGTATAAATAAAAATTGTGCAAACTGACTTACCAGTCCAGGATTTGTATTGACTGTAGGCTAGTGGTGGATAAATATCCAAACAAGGATAACTGTCTGTACTTGCAGTCAGTGTTTGTGAGGATAAATAGTGCCAGTCTGGTTAGAATTGTTACAGTGAGATACTGCTCCCAATATGAAAACCCTCTGAAAGCTCTCAGCTTTCTCTCAGGCAAAGGGAACGAGGTTTCAGGGTCCAAGCAGTTTCCAGAGATCACAGCATTTGAATAATACCAGTTGAAGCCACCTTTCTCAGTGAGTTGAAGAGATTAAAAATTGCAAAATGTGTAAACGTCTTTAAGAAGCTGAGGCGCAGTGATAAAATGTGATGCATGCCTCTGAGGTTGAGAGGGAGACAGACAAGGCAGGCGGAGGGAAACACATGGACTTTGGCAAATGTGGTTTCAACAGGATGTTCTGGGCTGGGTTATACCTTCACTTTGACTGCTAGCTTTTTTCTGGCTGCTGGTAAGCCTTCAATTAAATGACGGCTACCTTTTTCAAGTCGCTAATCCTCTTACAGTTTGGAACCCTACACTTGGCCATGTGGAAAACACACACACACAAACGCAAACACACATGCATGCACACACACACGCAGACACACAAATAGTGTATTCAGAAGTGTGAGTGTGCATGAGCAGTGAGTCTTCTTCAGCTTTAGCCCTCATACTCTTCTTTTTGTGACTCTCTCTTCTGGTTCCCTCTCAAGTTGACAAAAGAAAGTGTTGTTGTCACAAACAGAGCTGTTAGGAAAACTGTTTTTTATTTAATTCAGAGTAAAATGTCTCAAACAAGTGTGTAGTATTTTATGTAAAATGTTTACACAAAATACCATGTAAATTAAACTAAAATATCAATTTATTCTTAATTATATTTCTAATTTTAGTCTCGTCTTCATAGAAATGAAATAGTAAAGCAACAAGAAATACAACTAGAAATGCCAGACTAATGTTTGGTGAGCAAAGATGCTTTTCGAAAGTACCCAGGGCTAAAGTTCAGAAGGATGTGTTAAATGTGTGTTAAATGACATATTGATGCCAAGTTCATAAACAGCTGATGGTTTTTACATTAGATGCAGTAGATTTAGAAGATCGATAATTTGAATTGAATAAAAAAATAAAAATTTCAAGACACAATAGTAATTATGTCCATGTTTATTAACTGCAGTAGTACAAATCTATTTTTACCAACACCTACATATTTTTAGCAATGTGTAGGAGCAGACCATTAAAATAACTATTCAAATTATTCATGTAACTGTAATTTTTTTTTCTTCAAGTGGACTTTACTAGACATGATTACAGTGGTGCTATCTGCCAGCTCAGATGCAGTGACTTTGTGGTTCAGGCTCAGAGCACAGAGACCTGACATGAACACAGAGGGAATAAGTTTAATTTAAATAAGGGAAAACTGAAAATGTTACTATGTAACATAAGTATTTTTTTGCAACCCTCTGATATGAAACTCTGTTGCAAGGTTAGTAGATGCTAACTATCTGGATTTAAAGCTAATCTGTGGAGTTAGAACCTTAAGATTTCCATAATTAACGCTTTGAAGTCGAGGTCTAAATGGCCATCCCGGCGTGGAGTCTCTCTTCTTCTCGGTATGAAGCCATGTAGCGATAGCTAGCAAAACTACTACTAACCCTGCACACACCACGAACTCTAACTAACACACTTATCGTCTAAAAAACCCATCGAAACACTTAGTAAAATCCACAGCATCACTGTGCCCTAGTCTCTTGCCGTATCCAAATCACCCACCCTCGTCTCTTTCCGCGTGTCTCCATTCTACCTAGCAACAGACCGTCAACACATTTTTATTGGTTGTTTTGAAATGTGGTACATTTAGACCCCACAAAATAAGGCGGAAATGATCGATCTTATTTCTGGCTTTATTTTGAAGTAAATAACCACAAAACCAATATAAAAACACCACTTTTATAAAGTTTGAAGTCCGTGCTGTCCAACAGAGTCGAAATGAAAACTCGGTATGCGTCCATGTTATTACGAAGCCTTATAATTGCGTCACATGCTTGTACGCCGCACGGCGGGCAGCGACTCCATAAAGCAAGAGAAAAAAAAGCTCAAGGCTCTCTTCTATTAGATGTGAGATGTTGTTGCATGTGAGATGTTGCTTTTTTTGTTTTAGAAACGGTGGAGTACTCCCTATTTAACTCAGAAAAGGATTATTTTAGTTTATTAGTAATATCAGGAATTGTGGAGTACGCACTATTTAGATCAATATTATACAGTCCAGAAATGGAATCAGAATTAGAATTAGAATTAGAATAACTACGAACTTGGAATCCAGAAATACTTAACAGGAACAGTCACTACTTAGTTTATATTACTTTTAACCCAGAAAATGAATTAGATCTGACATTCTTTAGCCTAATTTATCAGAAACTGTAGAGTACTCACTATTTAGAAACTGAATTAGGTACTTAACAGCCCTGAACAGGAGCACTTAGTTTACACACTTTAGAACAACATTAGATTAGTTTTCTTTCCTCTTTTTTTCTTTTGTTTGGTTTGTTATTTTGTTTGTATTTCCTTTTAACTTATGTAAAGCACTTTGAATTGTCTTGTTGCCTCAAATGTGCTATATAAATAAAATTACCTTACCTTAACATAGTCTTCAGCATGTTTCATCTATTCAGATTAATTTCTCCTTGATCCCCTTGTAATTTGTGCAAACAGATGAAATTGTATAGAATTTTTGTTTGTTGTTTTACATGTAAGATGTTACTATTGACTGGCTGCGAATTGATAAATGTATCTTTAAATGATTCAAGAAATGTGTAAGTGACACAATAGAGAGGATTACATGAATACAAATTTACAGCATTTTGTTTCTTACAAATCTGCATGTGGAAAATATGTATTTTTCTCTGAGAAAATTATTACTGTTTGCTTTCTGTCTTGGAGCATTTTGAGCTGAGCCTGTCACCCAAAACACAGATTTATGGCAGCTTGTACATAATGTTGATGTCATGTTGTATGTTTGTTGAGTGGACCCAAATGCAGCAGGCGGAAATGCCAAGTATAGTTTTTGTGAATTTAATGAAAAAATTAATGAAAAAGCCAGGGCGGAACACAAGCCATAATTCTAAAAGAACAAAACAGACACAAGAACATGGGAAATAAAGAAGAGAAAGGAGGAACCAGCAAAGAGTGACTGAAAATGAGGTGTACATGTAAGTACTGGGAAGTTGAATGCTGAACAAAGGGCCTGAGCTTATGAGCTAACTGATTGGAGGTGTGAGGGAAGAGAGCAGACGAGAGAAAGAGAGGGAGAAGGTGACAAGGGAGAGTACGCAGGAGACTAGCAAAGTAATCTAACAAGAAAGCAAACTAAACATAATTAAACATAACTAATAACTAGACAGAAGAATTAAACATAATAAACTATAATCACTAATAAGGACTAAACTTATTATTTTCTATCCAAAATAGGAAACATATGAATGCCATATGAATGTTGGCAAACTGCAAGCAAGATCGGTGAGAAAACAGCCTCAAAGTTTCAAAAGAGCTCACCCCACATTTGATAAGCTACCTGGGATTAACAAGGACTGTTCATTTACATTACTTTGTATTAATAATTAATAATGATAAGGTTTATGACTCTTACAAGGAAACTGAATATTCAGGACCGTTCACTTTAAAAAGCTGTTTAAATGATCCATTTTTGAAAATGTAAATTTAAAAAAAAACAAAAAAACAAAAAGCCATTCTATTCCCTGGCCAGATACTTGAAGTGTCTTAACAGAGGTTTTCATGGCCCTCCCTGTTTAAGGATATCAAAGAGTACTTTAGCATTGTTCCATCTGTGCCAGGAGTTGGTCCTCCATCAGCCTCGTGACCTTCTCCACTCTCTTTCCATCCACAAGTGTCTCTGGTCTCATGTAGTCCTTGATTTTGTGACTAGCTTACTTGTGTCCAAGGCTTCAACATCACACTCACCATTGTAGATCGTTTTTCCAAGACTTGTCATCTGATCCCTCTCTGTAAACTCCTGTCATCTTTTCAAACTGCACAACTTTTGGTGAAACATGTTTTTCATTTGCATGGCATCCCCAGTGAAGTCCTTTCTGATCTCAGTCCTCAGTTCACGTCCAAACTTTGGAAGGAATTTTGCAACATCCTGGGTGCGAAGGTTTCGCTCAGTTCTGGGTTTCATCCTCAAAGATGGATCAAGAAGTGGAGTCCACTTTATGTTGCCTGTGTGCTTCCAAACCTGCCTCATGGAGTTCCCAACTTCTTTGGGTGGAGTATGCCCATAATGCCCATATTGTGGGCTCTCATCACCGCTGCTGTCTGCACTCAGGGAGCTGTTGGAGGTGCCTGACGATTGACTTTACCAGTCTCCTTTGCCTCTACTTCAGTCTGTGTGACTCACCTGACTCTCTGTCCTAGGGTTCTCTCCACAAATGTTGCACTCCATTTGTGGATCTCAGAATTCAACATTTCTGTGATCCATCTGCAGTTTACTTTACTTCTGACCCATTCTGTCATCCAGGCATTGCTGAATCAGTTCCCTGTCTATGTTGCACATTTCTCACCTTGTAGATATTTTAAATAAACCATCATTGCATTCTTAAGTATTTGTTCACTGATTCTGCATATAGGTTAGAAGAAACATGACACGCAAGAACAACAGATTTGAAGCAAACATGAGTGCAAACTTTCTATCTTTGACTGCACTTGATAGGTGGGTTTTTCTGCTGCATGTATTTAGTCCAAACTGCTTCTATAGTCCAGAGTAGAAATAAAAACTGCAAAACCCAGAGCATATTGCAACGTCTCCCCTTTGGGACTGGAAAAAATTTGGACATTAAAAGATTTTTTTTCCCCATAAGACAAAAAAAAAAAAAAATAAATAAATCTGTGCTGCTCAGGTAAAATTTTGACTGAAACACTGAAAGCTGTTCTAAAATGTTTGAGTTCTAACAATCAGGATGACAAAATGTTAAACAGGGTTTACCAGCAATCCAGTGCAGGTACCCAATATGCATAACATTACAATTTTCACTGCCAGAGCTCCTGTTTAGAAAATCTTAGAGGACTCACAAACGTCAACAAACTGCTTCTCTAAGCATTTGATACACTCCTCCTTACCCACACACAGATACAGGATACAATCGCACAACCAGCTCAAGTCAACATCACGTAGCGTAGTCAAAAACAGTCACGCTTGTAAGAATACTAATGAAAATAAGGTTTCTGTAACGACCAATCAAAACAAAAGCGAGAAACCCATTATCTGTCAATATCTGTGTAAGTAGCAAGCCTGACTGGAACATAGTGATTTACTGTCCAATTTTCAATGGACCCTGTATCCGTTTCAATCAAATCCCCAATATTAACACACAGCAATAACTTCTGCTTTATTACAAATGCAGCCCTTCTCTTCACTAAATCAGCTTGCAGAAGCTGACATCATTCAGTGTGGAAATAAGGCATATTTTATACAGGCTGAATCACAGTCAAAATGAGCCATTATTGTTTGCTTCATTCTTTTTTCCAAGTAAAGCCTGCTTTCTCCCTCCACCTTTGCTTTGTCCTCATGAAAATAACCTACAGCCTGCAGGTTTTTCTAGATACCACAGCAGGGGGCAACATTAATGTTCAATGATTCATTGCAGTTTTTATTTAATACTCAGTTTAAAAACAAACATTAATTTAAATTCATAACAGAAATAATATGAAAAGGAAATCATCTTCTGAAGCAAACACAGTGAGACACAAAAAGCAGAAGCAAAATGCAACCATACAACATACTTGTTAGTCCTAAATGTATGATTAACAGATTTCACTGACAAAACTGCTTTGTTAATGTTTGGTACCAGCAAACCAAAATGACAAAATGTTCACTGTGTCTAACATTTAAATGATTCAACATTATTCAGTTTTTACAATTACTTTTTTTAATCTATCAAGACACTAAGCTTGCATTCATTAGTCTGGTAAGTAAATGTGGTCTACTTATAAGCTGAATTGAGTTCATTATATGTAATGAGTTTGAAGAGAAATGAAGCATTTTAGCATTCCAAGTAATGTAAGAATTTTTTTTTATAGCATTCCACTAGGAAGCTGGCTTTAAACAGCCATTGAAGTTGTATTTGTTGTTGCGACAAACCCCACCACTGCTTTAAAGGGAACCTATTGTGCAAAGTTAACATTTTGCACATAAATTATTTCCATTCTTCCTTTTTTTTTACTTAACCTTTATTTCACCAGGAAAATCCCATTGAGATTAAAAATCTCTTTTGCATGAGAATCCTGGCCAAGACTGGCAGCAGCACACACAGATTACAGAACATTCACAGCAAATTTAGAAGCATATTTGGGTTTCAACTGCTTCTAAAAATCATGCCATGCAAACTCAAAGAGCAAAGTTGGAAGATACTGAGGGGCATCGTGTGTAGAAGTGGCCAACTTTCTATAGAATAGGAACATACAGAGTTCAAAACTTCATGTTTGTTTTTCAGGCATTCTGGAGCCGCCATATTTCCAGGGATTGCAGGTTTGGTGAAGAACTTGACTGATCCGAGTGTTCAATTCAGCGTTGGCACTTCAGGTTTAGGTTGAATAAGAGAGAAAGGGTAAGTCAGGCCTTCTGGTTCAGCATTAATGTTTGAGTTAACAAATGCACTTTTGGAAGAATGGTCAAATTTTCCTAGAAACATGCTACACTCAGAAAGGTTAAAGGTGTTCAAGTAAACTCCATGAAGTGACAATGGGACATTATTTAAGTTTTTATATATAGGCAGATGAGCATACACATAAGTTCAATAATTCATATGTGATTGGCAGGAAATCCAGAATCTTCCAACTGCAAAATGACTGTCCGGTGAACCACAGTGGCTCGATATAAAGATATACTGTTTATTTAGCTATGCTTCATTGCATTTTGACTTTGTGAGTAGGCCTTTGTGATAAATTTTGCTGGACGATAAATTACCCCAGAAGTTATTACAACAAGCGATAATGTTTTGAGACCTTTTTCAAGTAATATAATGATAATGGCATAGTGCTGTAAGAACACATTGTCAAAGGTCAATACACTTTAAATTCTTTAAACATTTAACACTGGAACTGGAAGAAATTTTAAATACCCAAAATAAAAAAGACAACAAATAAAATGAATTCTGAAGTCTCTAGTCTCAACTAGCCCTTTTTTTGAAGGACAATTTAGTTTAGAGACTCTTGTCATCCAGTTTTTGGTACAAAGTGAGAGAGATAAGAGAAAAATGATAAATCATGCGATTGGAAATGACTGAGTTAGTTTTAATTTACCATACAATTAATTGACTCTGGTGCTTTTAGTCCATCAAACATTTACCTCACTTTGCTTGACAGTGCTTTTAACTTTAAATAAAATGTGGACAACTCATACTGTCCTTCTATAGTTAGTATATCCAGAGCTCTAACAAAAGACAACATCCGACAATTACAATTTACAATTCAAAATTGCATGGCCTCCTCCTTTATTAAATACACTTTTATTTTTCTTGTTTTTGAATTTTAAAAACAAAACTTTTTTAACCCTACTTAGCAAGGTTATAATGTAAAATATTCCTTTGTTTTTGTACTAGAAATGTGTACGTGTATGCACCATAATACGTGAGGCATGCCAAATTCTTAGAATTCCTTTGGAGCAAGAGAGAGAGAGAAACATTAATAGAGAGCCACTTAAATGTTAATCCATAATTTCAGAGAGAGAAAAAAAAAAACCATTAGGAATAAATGACATCATCAGAACTTGTCCTAACCTCATTCACATCTTATTCCAGAGACTTGATCAACAGTTGTATCACTGTGTCTCGGCACAGTTACTGATGGCTTTCTCTCAAACACTGCCTTTCTCATTACTGTAATGAACTTTATAATTACCCTCACACCCTTGAAGAAGAATGAAGGCCATTAAGACATTGGAATTGGCTTTTATAGCATTTACTTAGCCCAGGACACTAACCAGTAGCCATTTTCAATCTCAGTAAACCCCCCTCATCCTTTAACCTGTTGACAATGCTTCTTTTCTCTAGGCAGACTGACAGGGTTGTCTGTGAAAACAGTCATCCACG
>NW_015113307.1:29263-34899 GCF_001443285.1 Poecilia latipinna | reverse complement strand
CACGATTTTCTGAAGTCCACATGAACTAAATATCATATTGTCTAGTACAGATTTCCAATGTTCTGTTTTCAATTTTACAATAGTATTAATCTGTTGTCAAAATTCTCTTCAACATCCATCTGTAGGGGTTTGAACGTTGATGATTCAAATCCAAATGATTCCACCCTAAAGTGTCATGATTGGGGGTGGAGATGGTGAGAGAGAACGCCGAGCAGACCCAGGTAGAAGGGAAGATGGATGTTTAATGAAGAATGCAGCTCAATACAGTCCCAAGCAGGCAGCACAGTGAGCGGAGACTAACGCTAACACTGGAAGCTACTGACAACAGACTGAAAACCCAAGAGCTAAGTTAACACAGGACTTAACCAGTTCAACTGTGAAAACAAACGACTGACGTCTACAACGTGACAAACTACCAACAAGGATCTGACAAAGACAAAGACAACAGGTGGGCTTAAATACACAGAGAGTAATCAGGGAACTAGACACAGCTGGGAAACAATCAACAGGGAAGACAGGACAGAGACTCAGGAAAACAGGACTAAACACAGAAAACCTCAAAATAGCTACACAGAAAAGCACGGATCACAACATAAAGTTTATTTTCTCATGCTATGAACATAAGTCCAGATACCTTTGCATACTCACATTAAATTACTGTAGTCTGCATCTTGTTGCGTTGTAATACATGTTGGTTTCAGTTCAGTAACTCATTGAACCTTTCAATGATAATTTCAGATAATTCTTGTTAAACGATACAACTCAAGTGATGGCAGGAGGCAAAACTCTAGATTCAACTGCAAATACTGAGGTTGTAGCCATCAGACTCTTTGGCTCTGATGCTGCTGCCTCAACAGATGACAGCAGAAGAGATGATACAGCAACAGACTTATAGAAGATCTGGAGCATCTTACTCAAAACCTTGAATGATCTTAGCTTCCGCCAGAAGTCCAGTCTTCTCTGTTCCTTCACTGTTGCGTCCCCAGTCCAGTCTGCTGACTAGGTGAACACCAACACGTATTTGACTAGCCTTGGATCCCTTTAAAATACATTCTGGGGTTTGTGAAGCATGACAGTTTTAGATTTAGGTGAAATATTGTTTGACTCATCTCTTGTTCTGATAAAAATTATTGATAACACATGCATGATAATGTTTTACTTCTAGTATTTGTATAGCACTTTGGTTAAACCTGTTTTTTTAGAGATGTTTTATAAATGTATTGGATTTGGACGTGTGACTAATTTGGTTTATGTCTCTGTCTTTCTTTGTTATGTTTATCTAAAATATTGGATACATGTAAAGTTGTGAACTTCCCCTGCACGCAGTATTAGATGTTTGTAGGAGCATGTGCCAGTGGTGAGGAATTCTCTGTTAATGAACTGCAAAAGTCTCACGACAAGACAAAATACTTCTCATTAAATTATGAGTGCGTTACAACTGTAGATTAAAAGCTAACAAATTGCAAAAGGAACACTTTGAAGGCATCCATGTAAGACCATTATATCAATCAGCAATTAGAATACATGCTGTTAGAATCACAACAAGGAAGAGAAAACAATCTACCCTTTGATATTTTCTCTAATTATACAATTGATTATACAATTTATCTACCCTCATATCAAATGAAAGCTGAAAGAAACTAACAGGCTGGTTTGCATTTTATTATTGAACATTAGTGCTGCTGCAGAACAGTAGTTTTAAATGATCATAACATAGTGTGAAAATATATTTGAAATCTCAAACTAATCAGCTGCTGATTCACAACCTGACTGCCAAGTCATTTTTAGCAAAGTACAAAAACAGTTGAAATCCCTTCACATTTATTCACGTGTTGCAAAAATCATGTTTAGAATGTATTTTTCAGGTAAATTGCATAAGAAAATCAAATATTTATCATTTGTCCATCATCTTTGAAAACAAAAATTATTTATTTATTTATTTATTTATTTATTTATTTATTTATTTTCAGAACTGGACTGGTGTGTGGTACATATAGAAAATGTAAAGTAAAGTTATTAGTGATGGAACGCAACTGGTTGGTGTAAATACTCCCAGGGCATAACAATAAAAGGGAACTAGCCTCTACTTCTAACACGGCAAGTTGAACATTATTACCACAAAACCAGCAGTAGTGTTTCTGTATAATACCCTGCTTCTCCTCCCAACACCCATGGAAATGAAGACCAAAAAGCCAATTTTCATACCGCATCTACTTGCATTTGGTAGACTGCATTACACACTGAACCCATTTGTGCATGCATTGTGTTTGGCTGGGATTAATTAACACTTATAATGTAGTGGGGAATCAAGCGAGTCGGGCTTGTGTTATAATAGGGGAGCATTTTGGCTGGCAATGCTGGACAAAGAGTTTACCTCAGAGGTGTCTGCCTCTGTGAGTGTTGGTGTGTGTGCGCACATGTGCGTGTGTGCGTGAGAGGGAGAGAGAGAAAGAGATGGCAGGCTACAACACTCCACTGTTATACTATCGTGCTGAAACATATGGATGGACAGATTCTTTGTCACTACTGTAAGGGCACATTTGACAAGGTTTGATGCAGAGGAGCAGACAAACACAAAAACACTCAGTCCTGTTGTGTCAGTCTGTCAACAGGCCATTTATGTGCGACTCATGTGGGAAGTGGATGTGTGTGTATCGATATGTTGACTCACTGACCAAAAGAAATATGGACCTTACTTATGTTAAATGTCTTTAATGGAAAGTAGGTTTGTGAATGTTAATCTTGTCTGTATCATCTGCAGTGTAAATATCAGATTTAAGTGATTGTATAAAAACATTAAAATTGGATGCGAGTCAACTTGCAGCTCTTTTTTGAATCTCCAAATACAAAATATTCTGTTTTTGAAATCATTAGATTTGCTATTATTTTCACATAAGAACTCATTATGTTTGTCATTTTAGTCTGATTCTGCCTCAGATTGCTTCTGCACACTGACTTGGGGAAAGAGACCTGCAGTACTCCAACAGCTCCTATGGGTGTCACTCTTTTTCTTCACAACTCTTGTCCTCATCTTGCTAAAATTCTTCACCCATCAGTTGTGACCATCTCTTCGTTTAAGACGGAGAATGCACCTGTTCAGTGCAAAATGAGCATGAACATATTACTGTCTGAGGGTTCAATTAAATACCAAGTAAGCAAAAACAAAACAGAAATCAGAGACAAAGCAGCACCAGTAAACAAAGCCATTGCAGATGAACAAATAACACAAAAGGCATATGGTCTGACAAAAAAACAACAACAAAAAAACAACAAAACATTAAAGAAGACATCTAGTTATCGCTCTGTTGAGCGGCAAAAATTGTTACTCAGATGGAAGTCTCCATTAAATCCAAAATATCCAAGGATTAGGTGGAATTATTTTGGAGCTGAATACTTTACATTGACTTTGATGTAACCCAGAGAAATAAGAGATACGGAGGGTCAGCTTCATGGTCAACTTTGAATCAGCCTGGAGCATGATGAAGTGTCCTTGGGCAAGGCAGTGCTTCTCTCATTATTGGAGTCTCAGAAAGAATATGAAAAAGTGTTCTGTATAGAATGCCACATATATTGGAAAAGACTACAAGTTCTATAGCCAAATGTTAATGTATGATAAATCACATGACAAAGATCTTTGCCTAAAGTTTTTATACTTTATATAAAAACGGTGTTTGCCATGGCAGCTTATCAAATATGTTTCTACGTCACCAGGTGCTGTAACGGCAAAAAGTTCCAACCCAAGCAATTATTAACTTTCCACATAGTTAGGCTGATGTTTGGTGTATTATAATAATGTTAATAATAATAATAATAATAATAATAATAATAATAATAATAATAATAATAATAATAATAATTTTTAGAAAATCTGTGCAGCAATTCATCACAGTGGATAAAAATCTATCATCTTTGAACTTAATTAATTTCTCCTAAATATATCTTTTACTGGTTAAAATACAAAATTTTACTGTGGTGCTAAAAGGAAATTCAACCAACTGAAAAAAAGATTTCTCTCTGCAGTAAATAATTTAAAGTCCTTGAAAATTGCTAGAAAAATTAATAGTGTTGTGATTATTTTAACTCTGTGTTGAGCTGCAGAGCTGAAAGACATAAATCCATTAGGAGGAGAAGCCTGAAGGCAGCGATGTGGGAGCCGAACACACACACGTGTCTCTGTGCGAGTAGTCTCTGCATTTTAGACATATTATTTGGTATGAAATTACTTTATTTTCAATAGCTTAAAATTTGGGTTATCTATATATTTTAGTTAATCAAAGAATCATAATTTCTGTGTAAGAAGAGGTATGTATGTTTATTCCAAATGGCTTTATATCATTTTGGTGTAATGTACACAACACCTCAGTAGGCTTTCTGTTGGTTAAACGTTCAAATGAGATTACACAACTGTAAGCTGGGTTTTGTTGACTCATTTTATTAAATACTTCCATAGACATGTAATGTCACTTTTTATTGTTGGTTTGTTTGTTGTAGCCTCAGCAGATTGAATATTTACAATGGCTTGTTTCACTTAAGTTTTGAAAAGCTCAAAATGACCCATTAGAGTCTTACAGCTAGCTTATTTAACTGGGTTTATCTGGCATTATAACAACTGGCAACCAGTAAAGGCCCACCTGTTAATATCATAGATTTTACATTCTATTGTTTTCTAAAATAACTTAATTTCATTATATTGTGTCACATTTTTTTCTTTCATTAATAAAAGTAGTGATTGATATTGATGTACAACTTTTTGGTCCTGAACTAAACTACATAATTCAACAATCAAGATAATTACATCCTGCATGCTAATGTAATTTTATTTTATAATTTCTTGTTAATGCAAAAGAAACCACCTGTGCTCATGAATTTATAATTTTTAACAATTAACCTTTCATGTTTTTTTTAAAAAAAGAAAACTCTCCAAACCGACATCTTGTACTGATTTCAGTATTCACCTCTTATGAGTTGGTTTGTGTGTTCTACAAGGAAATCTGATGCAAAAGTTTCAAGCTTTTATCATATGAAGGGAGATTTGCTGCTACATTTTTATTTTGGTATAGTGAAGATCTTGAGTAGATAGAACTTCATTAAGAGAGAGTATAGGGATGTGTTTAAAATGTTCTAAAACTGAGATTCAAAATTTACTTTTAGTAAAAACTGTGAGATTTTAACTGTTCTGTGGTAATGATAGAAAAAAAAAAAACTACACCACACCACATTCCTTGGATACACCTCTAATAAGTGCTTCTGTCTACTTGTTTCTTCTGGGAGATCAGCAGTGAATTTGAGTGGAACCTAAGTGATGACAGAATTAGACTAAATGTTAAAGGACAAATCTTTATCCCCTTCTCTTCAAACCTGCCTGCTGAGGGAAAATGTTTCAGAGCTACAAACTCAGACATTTTCTTTCTTTGCCAAAAATTAAAGTGTTTAAGGCATCTGTCTAAGAGGCATACCTCCTTGGCTAAAGGTATATCTACTGATGGTTTTGACTTCAGACACCAACTGATGTGCAACACAAATTGTACTCTGAATTTAGTCATATTTTCACTTAATTTGAAACACATTTGCTTTTACTGAGAGTTGTAGGAAATAATTAGTTTTAATGTCACTTCTACAAACCACTGAAATATTTT
>NW_015113307.1:23142-25899 GCF_001443285.1 Poecilia latipinna | reverse complement strand
ACTGATTGAATACCAACCTTTACACATTATTTTCCACATAATCACCTCAAGAATTTTAATCAGAGCTAACATTGTGGTTGTCATATTGAGATGTTTTCTTTGAAGTCCTCAGCGTCTTCTCATTTCCTGATACATAGCTCTAGAATGGCACGGCTCCAAACTGATGAGAAGAGAAAATAAAAGGATGCCAGAGCCTGAGCTGGCACTCAACAGGAATATAATAATAAAGGCATTTCTGACATGCATTTCTCTCATCGTTGTGGCATTTAGCAAATAAAAATCATGTTGTCCGTTCTAACTGATCTTAAATAAGAGAAATTTGGTCTGCTGTAACTTCAGACAGTGAGTAAAAAAATGCTATGTGTTTTTATTTGATATAAACTTTTGGTTTTTAACTTTAAAGGAGGAAGCAGAAAATTTTAATAAATTGCAGATACAAAGACAGACATTGAATGTTGTAACACTTCTTACTCTACCAGGTTTCTGCTCAATTTTCAGTAAAAGGTTGATCTACAAGACATTCAAACCTGTTGTAAATTAGGTTTACTGCAATGTGTTTGAAAAAACTCCAAAAAAAAAAAAAAATCCAAAATTCAATATTTTTTCCCTCTTTTAACCAGACTACTGCAGCCTCTGTTTAACCCTTTAATAGAAATCTTCACATTCCAGATCAGGTGGTTTCAGCCAATCAAAGGCTTTTCATTGCCTGTTAGAAATCTGGTCAAGAGACTTGTACAAATACTTTAGACAAGATCATTGCTACAAAAAATAGTGAAGGCCCTACATGTTCTCAGATACAAATGGAAGCTAAGTTTGCATATATAATTCCAAAGGGACAGCAGTTTTTATGCAAAGTAGTGACATTAAAAAATAAGTATCATTAAGATACCTGGAGATTCCTCAGGAGGCTGGTGATCAAAAACCACTGACTGACTGCAAAAAACCTAAAGCAAGACCTCGTGATGGTATCCATTGAGGTTTCAGTTTCCTCAAGTAACAAAGACAGTGAACAATGAAGTGCTCCATACCTGAACTCCATGATGTACAGCTTTGCTGATCAAAAGCACAAGAAAAGTTAGGTCTGGTTAACTCAACAACGTATAAATAAGCCAGAGAGGTTTTGCAAATCTGTTTTCTGAGTATTGAGGACTGGAGCTTTTTGGGATGTTTATACTCAGAATGAAGAGAAATTTTAATAAAAAAAACAACAACAAAACTAGTTATTAATCAGGTCATGATGAAACAGAAACTTTACAAAACAAGACAAAATTTCACATAGATCTTAAGTGCAAACCCAGCTGATGTTCCAAATATACTTCCAAAAGTACACCAGGAAATAAAAACTCTGAATGAGGTTCTATGCTGTTTATCTGAAATGAAGAGAGGTCAAGTTCAAGGAGGACTATGTACTGAATACAGATTACTGATTTTCACATACAAGGGGGTCCAACAAGGGGGTCCAACAAGGGGGTCCAACAAGGCCTCCCTGACCACGCCTGTTGCCCCTACACCTCTATGGTGAGTACCTTATATTAATTAATCTCCCTGCTTTGAACAAATATCAAACACACTGAGGTTTTTAGTTACCAATTTAAACCAGATCAAAACTCAACAAGAAACCACACTCAGTTTTTATGTCCCACTAATCTGGAAAATATATCCATAAAAGTATTGAAAGACTGAGTTCCTTTAAATCGAGGCAAAAGCCCTTTGATTAATGATAACTGGAACATGGTTTTATTTTGCCACTATAATCTAATGTTTTATTGGACTTGACCTAAACTCTAATGGGTAAGTGACTGAATGACTCAAAGACTCAAGTCAGGAAAAAGCATTGTATGCTAATGCTGAAAAAAAAAAAAACCCTCTCTCATATTTGATTTCAGTTATTTTATTAAAAATGCAGTGCAAATCCGGAGTTTAAAAAGTGTCACATATTTGATCAGTCGTCTCAATCATCATATGACAGTGATAGTAATAGAGTGAAAGTTATAGGGGCGTTTAACTGAAGCAGAGGGACAATGTCACAGGGTGGTCATTTTATAATGTTAAGAAAAACATCCGTCCATCCGTCCGTCCATCCGTCCATCCATCCATTTTCTTTACACCCTTGTCCCTAGTGGGGTTGGGAGGCCTATCTCCAGCTAACGTTCCTGGGCGAGAGGCGGGGTCACCCTGGACAGGTCGCCAGTCTGTCGCACGAAAAACATATGATATCCTGAATCAGTTATTGGCAAAAATTCATATTAGTGCTGTCAAAAAATATTTACTCCATTTTCAGTTTTTGTTATACCCAACATGTTTCAGATCAAACAAATTTAAATATAAAAATTTACAGCTGCACCTCAACCTACAGGGAAGAATAGGAATAAAAATGCATAGATATATAAACAAACATTATCTGAGTTAAAACAATAAGCAGTTTGAGAATGATAATTGAGTTAAGTGAAACAAACATCCTGCACCAACTTGGAAATAGGTGAAAGAACTAATCGTCCCTGAAACGTACCAACACGTTGTGCCACCCTCTAACAGACATCAAGCTTTTCCACAAGGAGTGAAGAGGTTTTGGCATACTCCTCCATGCAGAACTAGTTTCATAAACAGGCCAAAGGGTCTTTAAAATGACAGCCTGTTTAACGGTAACTCACAGAATCTCAGTTGAGCTTAAGTCTGGACTTTGACTTGGCCACTCCAAAGACTAATTTTGTTATAATTTTTTCAGCCATTTAATTTAGACAAGATCATTGCTACAAA
>NW_015113307.1:18619-21241 GCF_001443285.1 Poecilia latipinna | reverse complement strand
CCAAAGGGACAGCAGTTTTTATGCAAAGTAGTGACATTAAAAAATAAGTATCATTAAGATACCTGGAGATTCCTCAGGAGGCTGGTGATCAAAAACCACTGACTGACTGCAAAAAACCTAAAGCAAGACCTCGTGATGGTATCCATTGAGGTTTCAGTTTCCTCAAGTAACAAAGACAGTGAACAATGAAGTGCTCCATACCTGAACTCCATGATGTACAGCTTTGCTGATCAAAAGCACAAGAAAAGTTAGGTCTGGTTAACTCAACAACGTATAAATAAGCCAGAGAGGTTTTGCAAATCTGTTTTCTGAGTATTGAGGACTGGAGCTTTTTGGGATGTTTATACTCAGAATGAAGAGAAATTTTAATAAAAAAAACAACAACAAAACTAGTTATTAATCAGGTCATGATGAAACAGAAACTTTACAAAACAAGACAAAATTTCACATAGATCTTAAGTGCAAACCCAGCTGATGTTCCAAATATACTTCCAAAAGTACACCAGGAAATAAAAACTCTGAATGAGGTTCTATGCTGTTTATCTGAAATGAAGAGAGGTCAAGTTCAAGGAGGACTATGTACTGAATACAGATTACTGATTTTCACATACAAGGGGGTCCAACAAGGGGGTCCAACAAGGGGGTCCAACAAGGCCTCCCTGACCACGCCTGTTGCCCCTACACCTCTATGGTGAGTACCTTATATTAATTAATCTCCCTGCTTTGAACAAATATCAAACACACTGAGGTTTTTAGTTACCAATTTAAACCAGATCAAAACTCAACAAGAAACCACACTCAGTTTTTATGTCCCACTAATCTGGAAAATATATCCATAAAAGTATTGAAAGACTGAGTTCCTTTAAATCGAGGCAAAAGCCCTTTGATTAATGATAACTGGAACATGGTTTTATTTTGCCACTATAATCTAATGTTTTATTGGACTTGACCTAAACTCTAATGGGTAAGTGACTGAATGACTCAAAGACTCAAGTCAGGAAAAAGCATTGTATGCTAATGCTGAAAAAAAAAAAAACCCTCTCTCATATTTGATTTCAGTTATTTTATTAAAAATGCAGTGCAAATCCGGAGTTTAAAAAGTGTCACATATTTGATCAGTCGTCTCAATCATCATATGACAGTGATAGTAATAGAGTGAAAGTTATAGGGGCGTTTAACTGAAGCAGAGGGACAATGTCACAGGGTGGTCATTTTATAATGTTAAGAAAAACATCCGTCCATCCGTCCGTCCATCCGTCCATCCATCCATTTTCTTTACACCCTTGTCCCTAGTGGGGTTGGGAGGCCTATCTCCAGCTAACGTTCCTGGGCGAGAGGCGGGGTCACCCTGGACAGGTCGCCAGTCTGTCGCACGAAAAACATATGATATCCTGAATCAGTTATTGGCAAAAATTCATATTAGTGCTGTCAAAAAATATTTACTCCATTTTCAGTTTTTGTTATACCCAACATGTTTCAGATCAAACAAATTTAAATATAAAAATTTACAGCTGCACCTCAACCTACAGGGAAGAATAGGAATAAAAATGCATAGATATATAAACAAACATTATCTGAGTTAAAACAATAAGCAGTTTGAGAATGATAATTGAGTTAAGTGAAACAAACATCCTGCACCAACTTGGAAATAGGTGAAAGAACTAATCGTCCCTGAAACGTACCAACACGTTGTGCCACCCTCTAACAGACATCAAGCTTTTCCACAAGGAGTGAAGAGGTTTTGGCATACTCCTCCATGCAGAACTAGTTTCATAAACAGGCCAAAGGGTCTTTAAAATGACAGCCTGTTTAACGGTAACTCACAGAATCTCAGTTGAGCTTAAGTCTGGACTTTGACTTGGCCACTCCAAAGACTAATTTTGTTATAATTTTTTCAGCCATTTAATTTAGACAAGATCATTGCTACAAAGAATAGCGAAGGCCCTACATGTTCTCAGATACAAATGGAAGCTAAGTTTGCATATATAATGCCAAAGGGACAACAGTTTTTATGCTGTTTTCATGGACAAAGCTGCTGTTCAAGCCTGACATAATTCTTAACCAACAAAAACGTTTTGGTGCATAGTTTAGGACTCTAGAGCTCTGTTTGAAATGGAGAGTCTATGTATTGCAACTTGAGTTGCTATGCAGACGAGGAGAAACAAAGATTTTGAAAACCAAGGTGTAGAGACAGATTGGAATCAAAGGAAGCAATAAAAGAGGGATGTTTTAAATAGAGTGTGAAATAGAAATGGAGGTGGAGGAGTCGAGCTGAAAGTGCATAGCTGCAGGAGAGGCTTAAGCTTTAGACGGCCATGTCAAAATGCAGTGCAGTCTCAGCTGCAGCCTTTATCTTTCTCATGCCTCCTCTACTGTTTCGCCATCTCTATACTTCTTGGTTTGCCCTTCCCGTTGTTCCTTTCCATCAGCTCTGCACCTCCCCTTTATCTTCATTTTTCACCCTTCCTTCAGCTTTCTTTGTTTTCTGCCACTTTCCCCTGCAATGCCTTATTTTCACGCAAGCACAGAGGTGAAGACAGCATCACCACTGAGCAGATTGGTATACCTACCTCAGTCTTCGTCTTCCAGTCAAGCAAAGACACACACACCAACGCGCGCGCG
>NW_015113307.1:0-15245 GCF_001443285.1 Poecilia latipinna | reverse complement strand
ACACACACACACACACACACACACACACACACACACACAAAACACTTTAGCATGGAAATTGAAATAATGATAATGTATCCCTCAGTCTGCATCAAAGTATTGCCACTTCAAAAAAATGCCGGCAGGCATGAAATGCAAACGGGAAACAGATGGATTGAGAGGGAGAAAGGAGAAAGGAGGTGTGTATGTGTGTGTTTCTTTTTTGCTTTGAGAGCCCCGGCTTACTTTGTACATTAGCTGTTTCTTTAAGGCAGACGGAATAGGAGGGCTCCTGCATGCTGTACGTTGTCAGTCAGGGTTGATGGGGATGCATTTGGAGAGACTTGTCCATACATACGTGTTTGTGAGGTGAGAGTTTCCTATTTGAGCTTCTGACAACATGTTTTCAGTTTGTGTTTGTTGTGGTCAAAGGTTTATTGTGTGAGATGATGGCTTTCTGTTGCTGTCACAACCGCCCCCCTGAGCTGTCAGTGAGAGAACTGTAACTGTATTTACAGACCACAGCACAACTTTGTCTTTCATCATTTTCTAGAGAATGTGATTTACAATTAACACTTTTATAGGTTTACAGAGAAAAGCCAAGCATTTTTCATACGTAAAAATTTTTGACAGATTACTAGTTAATATTCTTAATACGGAGCAAAGACATCAAATACATGGAAAATCTATCAGTGAGCTACAGCTTTGGTTATTGCCATCATACTTAAAATATAGCTTTGGAAAAAATTAAGAGCCCATTTAAAATGATCAGTTTTTCTGATTTTACTCTTTATAAGTATATGTGTGAATAAAGTGAACCTTGTTCTTTTATTTTATGAACTACTGACAACATGTCTCCAAAATTCCAAGCAAAAATTTAATATGTATTTCAAGAAAACGTGAAATAGTCAAAGTCACAAAAAATATGCAGTGCTTTCAGACCTCAAATAATGCAAAGAAAATGAGTTCATATTCATTTAGAAACAACAATACTAGTGTTTTAACTTGCGAAGAGTTCAGAAATCAATATTTGGTAGAATAACCAGGAAGTTTCCAATGGGGTTCAGTGCAGTGGACTCTTCATTTTTCCAGAGCTGTAACTGTATTACCTAAACATGCTGCTACAAATAAAAGAAATCCAGAGAACATTAGAAGAAAATGCAAGTGTCATAAAATGCATGTTTGAATGTTGAGTGGAAAAGACATTTCAACTCATAGCTTCTTCCTGTGTAATCAGTGTGTTTATTTTCGGGTGTCTTGATCTGATAGCTGGAATTGGCTCAGCGTTAAAATAATAGGCATCAGAATCTCTGCCAAACCTGTAGTCTTGATACCTTTTGTTCTGTGACATTGTGTCTGCACAAATGTAAACACAGCAAAGTTATTTCCTATAAAATTAGTTTCATTTTAATGGCCCACAAAACTGTTACTGTGGATACAAAAAGTAGCCAAGACCCTTTAAATTTTTCACTCTGCATGCTCAAGCTTCTTCCATGTAAGGATTATTGAGGCCACTGTGCTCTTAGGAATCTTAAGTGCTGCAGAAGTTCTTTTGGAACCTTGAGTTCCTTGAGCAGTTCCTTCCATGTCATGATTCTCATTTGCTCTGACATGAGCTGTGAGGTCTTATATAGACAGGTGTGTGCCTTTCCTAATCAAGTCCAATCAGTTTCATTAAACACAGCTGGACTCCAATGAAGGAGTAGAACCATCTGAAGGAGGAGCTGAAGAAATGGACAGCATGAGTGTCACAGCAAAGGGTCTGAATACTTATAATGATGCTATATTTCAGTTTTTATTTCCTAATTTGAAATTTCAGAAATGTCTACATTTCCAATTTTTCTCTCAAGATGGGATGCTGAGTGTAAATTCATGAGAAATAATATAAACCTTTTTGATTTTAGCAAATGGCTGCAATTAAATAGTGAAAAATTTAAAGGGGCCTGAATACTTACCCACTGTAAATGGTCATGCTATATAACAGTTTTGTAATTTTTTATTTTCTTGATGTATTTGATGTCTCCCCTCCTTTACAATGACATTTACAGTAGCTGACTTTCAATGTTTTCACTAAAATTTGAAAACAAAACATTAAAATCATGACAACAAAACAGAGTTATGATGCTGTTGTCCATTCCATACTTTAGACTGCTGATCCCAATACACATGCACTATACAAAAACAGGACGGTCTCAATTAATTACTAGATTACTCATACCCCTGAAGAGAAAGCTAAAGATTAGGATGATGGCAGGGAGGCCTGTTCAGTGGAAAGGCTGATTTCAAATTCTTTTTAAATCCCTCACCAGACTCCTGAGCAGCAGCATCCTTTTTTTCTGAAATTCTCTAGCAGTACCTTCAGTCCCACCATGGTGTTCACTTGTCACTGTCGGGGAAACACTAAACCAAATTTAGTGGCCTGAGGTTCAAACAGGGCAAATGTCTTTTGAAATGCAGAGTTGTAATCATGTGCACACAGCTATGTGTCGTTTTAACCATTTTAATTGAGTATGAATGTGGTTACGCCCTCATGTAGTCCTCATCAGGAAATTGTTATTTTTAAAGCTACATATTGCAAAAAGTTTTAAAACGTATTTTCTTTCAGTTTGATTATATTGCTTGGATTTTTTTTAATTGTTAAAATTGAGATTATTTGTCCAAGTTTGGTGTCTTAGTTTCTTCTATTGTACACAGTAAGATAATTTAATTTAATTTAAAATACAATGTGTGATGATGCTGGTTTCTAGAAATTTGATGAGACTGGTTCAAATAAATTTGCTAGATGTTACTGGTAATTGTCATTGTAAGAAGTAATGAAACATTAATTGAGCTCAGGTTTTCTGTTTTTCTTCTTCGTACACAAATATATTATTTGTGCTTTTTTTTCTTCTTCTTGTGAGGGCTGGTTCCCAGGTTGGATAGCACCATATGGCACAAGACATAATTAGCATTTAATCAGCTTGATGTTTTGACTGTAGTTGTTTCACAGTTCACTTGCTGTTTGGATTAACAGTGCTGCTAGCTAGTAACCCCCCATGGTGTAGCAGGTGAGTATGCCAGCATGATGCTGTCTGCACAGGTGGATTCACACAAATATGCACATGCTCACAGAGACACACATACAGTGACACATGGACACATGTTAGGATGACTGCAGGACAATGACCTACCTGCATGTGTAACATCTCCTCAGCCATGACAAACCGTAAGCAGACATTAACCATGAGCTCTGTCTGATATTACACCTGCTAGAATTTTACTGGTTAAAAGACAACATTTTCTCTAATACTGTAAATAGGAAACACATTACTGACAGAAACACTCAGGTTTATTTTCTGCTCAAATTGCCAACCTGCCACTGCGGTGGGTGCGTTGCTCAAATCCCCACTCCACTTCATACATTTACTTGCATTTGGCCAGTAGCAGATGCCAATTTCCAATCCTGGTTAGAATGCCTCCAGGACTCCTCCCTGCTGAGGTGATCCTGACAAGGCATGTCCCACCAAGAAGAGGCCCAGAAGACGACCCAGGAGGGGCTATGGGCCTGGGAATGCCTCGGGATTCCCCTGGAGGAAGTGGCCCAAGTTGCTGGGGAGAGGGAAGTCTGGGACTCTCTGCTGACCTGACCCTGACCCCGGATGGATGGACGGCACACGCCATCAAAGCAAAGTAACAAGATTTGATAATGATGAAACATCATTGTGTTGATGGTGGGTTAGACCCACCATCTTGTTTTTATTCAGCAGTGCAAAACATACTTGGCTTAACAGTGATCTAGGGAAACGAAGAGCAAGAGATTGATGCTCTGGAATGCCTGGTCATCTAAAATGTCAAATTTACCCTTGGATGTTCGTAACAATCCAGTTAGTGGTGAGTGTTCAATATTGTCACGCAGAGAGAACGGATTTACTTTTATGTTTTGATTTTTTATTTTGCAGGAGTATCAAGGGCAATAATAATTATTATTACATAATAATAATAATAATGATAATATCTTATCAGTTTTGCACTTTTTTGGGGATGAAAATCAAACTAGATGACTTAAAATTAGATCTCAGGAGACATTAAAGAACTGCCACAGGTTATAGATAATCTGTAACAGATCAATATTAATGCTTTGACATTATTTGTCAATAGAGATAGGTAAATATTGAAATATGAATGAGATTTGCTCTTCTGGTCCAACACTTCAGTTTTTATGTGTCACATGTTTTTTTTTACACACAGTCAGCCTTATTTTATAAAAAGGAAGATATCTTCATTGTCTTTTTGGAAATATTTTTGAACAACATCCATCCATCCATCCATCCATCCATCCATCCATCCATCCTTGGATGGATGGATGGATGGATGGAAAAAACAGGCTAAAAACAGTCAGCCTGTCAGCCATCCATCCATCCATCCATCCATCCATCCATCCATCCATCCATCCATCCATCCATCCATCCATCCATCCATCCATCCATCCATTTTCTTTACATCCTTGTCCCTAGTGGGGTCGGGAGTGTTGCTAAGGCAGCTAAGGCGGGGTCACCCTGGACAGGTCGCCAGTCTGTCGCAGGGCTACATCCATCATATTTACAGCTATATCTTTTCTTTATACTTTTTACTTTAGTGAACTCGTATGCATAGGTATGTAAAATGATTGAGTTTTATAAAAAGTGAACATTGTTCTTACTATTTTGTAACTGAAAATAGAGCTTTGTGAAAGTTGATGTAAACAAAAGAGAGTTAAACAGGATGACATAGTAAAAAAGAAAACTGTCGAAATACACAGTACATAAATTATTTGAAAAATTTAATAAATAAAGAGATTGATTATTCTAAGTTATATTTTATAGTAATTTACCAATTTTGTTATCTGGACTGACCTAAATACTATGATAAGTGAACCCAAACTTTCCTCCTTCGTGGTTTCCTTGACAAAATCTAATTCACAATGACCTCAATAACTGAATTGGCTAAACATGTTATGGGTTATTAAACCAGACTATATCAAATCATATCCTATTACAGGTTAATTTGGGGCAAGATTATCTGCACTGCTGCAGGCTGAGAGGAGCCACTAACCTTTAAAAGCATTAAACCACTGGATGCTGCTTTTGAGCCTCTTTCATCCACATAAAACACAAACAGTTCAGGTACAAATAAGTGTTTTTATGCTCTGTTCATACTACTGTAATATTAGTATTGTTTAGAACAATGACACTTGAGTCAGATCCAACTTTTACACTGTAGAAAAGGAAGGGTTTATTCCTAGTACTGAAGGTTCTATTTAGATGTATTCAACAACCTAATCATGAGGCCTGGTCTGCTTGTTCTGACTCCATTAACTTAAAGTCTGACTACAATAACATGGAACATGAGATATGACGATACCCTGCAGCTTGGCCACTTAAAGAACTGTGATTTCTGGGCGCCGTGGTTGCGGGGAACAAAGGGTGACCCATGTATGGAGGCCTGAGTCCTTGATGTGGATGTCACAGGTTCGAGTCTCAGTCCGCTGATCTTTACCGCATATCTTCCCCCTCTCTCACAACCTGCCTTTGTAACTATCAAATAAATCCCACTAGAACCGACAAAACCTTTAAAGAAATAGAATTGAAACTTCTGCTGCAGGTTTTTAAATAGAGAAAACAGTAAACTTAACAAATAAATGAATTCTGCGATGACAGAAATGTTGTGTTTCTAGTAAAATTGTGCAAATGGAAGAAAGGACTGTAAATATGAGTCAGAAAGAAATCCAAGGTTTCTCACAGCATTTTCATAGCTATTCTGTGAAGACCTCAAAGACCTGTTAGAGAGCATCAGAGGACTGAAAGCATCCCAAAGACAAGATGAGAACAGAACAGCACAGCAAGGCAAAAAACTGATGAGAATTTTAAAGCAGGGTTAAGTTCTAAAACAATATTTCAAGCTTTGAACTTATGTTGTTGCATCGTTCAGTTTGAAGAACATGGCCGTCCACATGAACAGTCAGGCTGAGCACAGAGAGATTTCAATCAGAGTAGCAGTCAAGAACCCGACTGAAGGAGCTGCAGAGATCCACAGCTCAGAGGAGAGAATTTGTTACAACTATTAGCAGTGCACTCCACAAAATATGGCCTTTGTGGTAGAGGACCAAGAAAGCTAGGTAACACTTTATTTGAAGGGGTGTGCATAAGACTGACATGACACTGACATGTTCATGACATAACAGCTATTATGAACATGAAGAAGTCTTTATGAATGTTTATGACTGTTGTCATGAAGTGTCATTTGGTAAATAATGACACTTTTAATGCAAAGTTGCTCTAAAAGTTGCATTAAAAGTCCATTAAAAATGCCAACTTTGCATTAAATTATCATAATTTACAAAATCATGCAAAGTTTTCACTTTTAATGGACTTTCAATACAATTTTTAGAGCAACTTTGCATTAAAAGTGTCATTATTTACCAAATGACACTTCATGACAACAGTCATAAACATTCATAAAGACTTCTTCATGTTCATAACAGGTGTTATGTCATGAACATGTCAGTATCATGTCAGTCTTATGCACACCCCTTCAAATAAAGTGTTACCGAAAGGTACAGTTTAGATGACAGAAGTCATCCTTCAACTTTTATTTCTTAAAATCTGGTCAGATTTGATGTGACGATATACTTCTAGATTTAAACTATTAGAACCTTTATATGTGCAAACCAGGTAGACACAAACAGCTTCTACAAACTACTGACCTGCAAACAGTGTGTTATATTACTTGCACTTTGCATGTCCATCCATCCATCCATCCATCCATCCATCCATCCATCCATCCATCCATCCATCCATCCATCCATCCATCCATCCATCCATCCATCACCTAACATGTTTATCCTTGTAGGACTGTGAGGGGTGCTGATGCCTATCTCCATCGGGTTGCTCTGTTATGGTCACCCCATCCATCACACAGCAACACAGAGACAGACAGGACAAACAAGCACACACGCCCACTCACTCACTCCTAATGACAACTTAAAGAGACCAGTTGACCTCACAGTCATGTTTTTGGACTGTGGGAGGAAGCCAGAGTACCCAGAGAGAACCCACCATGCACAGGGAGAACATGCAAACTCCATTCAGAAAGACCTCCGGCTGGGATTCGAACCCTGGACCTTCTTGCTGCAAGGCTTCTATAATAACCTAACCCCATACTAACTATACTATATATAACTTCTATAATGCTGTTCAATTCATTCTGATACAGTTTAATAGATGTATAACTGATATACAATTTTTGTAAATCTAATAAAGTGGGGAACATTTTTCAGGCCATTTTGCTCCTTTCATAATGACTGAATGACTGAATGAACAACCTGAGCAGGACAGTGGTGTTATTTTCTATTACATGTCCAAGATGTTTTTCTCTCTAGTTTGCTCTCCTGCTTATGGTTTTAAAATGTACAGCTCAAAAATGTAATAACTAAAAGTCGAGCAGTTTTAGACCCTTCGTTCTACTGACTCTACACTACGTGTAAAGTTAACGAATGATCCAGCTTCTGGTGAAGCTATACATCACACTGTGTACTGCTGTTTATTTGCAGTATATCTTTGCTGCTTCACTTTTCACACAGTTTCATTTGAAGCAAACTGCAGCAGTGGAGTGGACCAGTACGTAAATCCTGATGTGTGTGCAGGAGTGTGTGTTTGTCTGAGATGGACTGGTCCTGATAGTGTTGTAAGTGCTATATGGTTAAACAATAGTGTGCGGTGAGGAAGCACCCGTACAGAGGGTGTCATATATTACAAGAAAGGCAGGCTCCAAACAAATTATAGTTGTGTCTTTGTGTTGTTCTTAGCCCTCCATTTCTCCTCTTCTCTCCCTTCTCTCTCTTTTTCCTAGTGTTATATATTTTCACACTTCAGTGAGTCCATCGTACGCACACACACACGCACACACACACACACACAAGCTCTGCTTGTCTGGCTGTCTCCTCGGCTCTCCTCCTCCATACCGTCATTCTGCCGCCCCCACTCTCCCGCTCTCTCTCTCTCTCTCTCTCTCTCTCTCTCTTCATCCTTTACAGCATTTTCCTTCTTATTTCTCTTTCTCACTTCGTGTCACCCTCCCTCTCCCTTCGTTGTCCCCTTCCCCCTCCCTCCCCTTCTCTCTTGGGTCATGTTGCAGCAGCTCCAGCAGAAATAATAGGAGCAAAGGCGTGAGGTTGTTATTTGCATAGAAATAGCATGACGCCCCAGGCAGCTTCAGGAGAAGGACACAGAGATCATTTGTCTCAAAATTGTAATGAAAACTTTTGCTGAGACAGAGATTTCTTTCCCTCATCAGCCCCCCAATCCCCCACTCCTTCTCTGTACCCTACTGTCCGATCTTTACACTCTCTTCTCTCGTCTTTCCTTTCCGTTGTTGCACAGTGTGATGTGAAATTAGATGACACATCAGTATTGCACTGCTGTGCACCACCAGCATGCCAGTCTTGCTGGCAGTTTGTCAAACATTGCAGGAAATATGGTGGACTCCAGATATCTCTGTGGTGAAGAAGAAGATTTATGGAAGTTTGAGGCTGATAAAACAGCTCAGCATGTCACAGTAGATCAGAAACACACGAAAGAAAGGAGACGGAGCATCTAGAGCCCACTGCAGAGTTTTCTGCAAATTAAGATATTTTCAATTTTTTTCCAGAAGCTCTAAGAACAACAAAATGGGTTCTTCTTTTGAGCTGAGTTAGTGTAAAATAGCAATGGATAAAATAGAATATGTGTAAAATTTTTTTAAAAAATACATCAAATATAAGTTCTATACAGTTACAGTTTCAAATTATGTTTTTATTTTTTTTTTTACCTTCTTCAATTCTGAGGCCTGAATGAAACAGTATCAAAATACTAACCATTGCTGTTTACCATAATAAGAACAGAATACTGTGTGTGAGCAAAGAAAAGACATGCTGCAATTATGCAATGTTTTTTATTATTTATATAAACACAATTAGTTACAGTTACTATTTTAGTATTATTATTATTAATTTATAGACGTCAAAAACATTTGAGAACAATTATGAAATTATAAAATTGCAATTTTTATCTAGAATTGTCTAAATGGTTTTATGATTAGGATGTAGTTGAATATTCTTTTGTTTTCCTATGAAATGTTTTTAGTTGTTTTAGCTTTATATTTTATATTCTGATTAATGTAAACTATATTTATTTACTTATGTTTGGTTAAAAATGAAGAAGTTTGTGCCATTAGATTGATGTCTTGTAGAACATCAAGAGATCGTTCTAAAATCAAATCTGTTGTTATCAAAATAAAAATCCATTTAGAAGTAAAATTTTTTAAAAAATTGAAATATTTTACATTAAATGTTTTATTTATACAGCATATTGTAAATACTTTCAGCATTGAGCAAAGATGGATGTTTGGATGGACTCACTTTTCTATAACATTGTGTTTCAACTAAAACACAAGTCAAATGTGAAATAACAAAAAAAAGAATTTTGCTGAAATGACACAACTGTTTAATCTTACATATGTAATAATTGTGACATTTGTTTATTTCTTATTATGCTTAGCAATTGTGATTTCTTTTTCAATTTAGTTTTAGTTATATTTGTCTGCCATTGCAGGTCAGATTATTGTTATACAAAATCTGCAATTTTGTCAGTAAAACGTTGACTTTTGAGTGTCACAGTTAAAGTTTGAAGCTAAATGTTATGCAGGCTGGCACAGAGCCGCTGAGCACACCGGCACAGTAGCAGAGGAAACAATGAGCATCATAAGAAGCTCCTCCTCTTATGACCACACAAATCAGAAAAGAAAAAAGGATTGAACATTTATTGGAATTACAGCAGCATAATGGTTTCCTAAAGTTGGCCTAAGACATAAAATGTTTTCTGTGAAATCTTCTTCTCTGTAAAGTTTTACTTGTGTTTCTTTTTTCCACACCTTGAATCTAACCACCTTGGGTGGTTGATTTAATCAGAACATTTTTGTTCATTAAACTTTCGAGAAGTTTAATTAAGTTAATCAGACAAAACAAATTTAGTCACTTTCTTACTGCAGCAACTTATACATCAGATACTCTTTTTTCATATACATATTTTTATGAGAGCCAAGGGAAGGGAAACAAAAGTATACAATATACAGCTCACTATACACACATACCAATCAATACACTGAATACAAGATGCTCTTTTTAATCTTAGCTAAATATGTTGTGTAATTTCCTATGATTTTCTGTGATATTTGCTCATAGTTCTTTTTCAGAGTTTAAACTGCAGGTGATGTCACAGATTCATTATGTTGCTAAGATGTGTAGATGCAGCAGAGAAGCAAATCCTGAACATTGTGTTTTTTTATTCATATCTGTGTCAAAGAATAAATGAACTAACTGGAGCTCTTCTGTTTCTAAATGCTCTTCTTTCTCTCTCCACTGCTGCTGCTCATCCTTCCTTCCATCGTCTTTCAACACCTTTGCAGTTTTGGCCGTTTTATGCCACTTTTCCCGTTTATGGAGTCATGCAGTTTCTCATGCACTATTCCATTTTGGCCTTATTTTTCTTTCATAAATAATGAAAATATGTTATATGAATCCTAGGCATAAATTTAAACTGGGAGACTCTCTCTTCAGCCTACCTGTTCATCCATTTGCCATTTCTCTAATGCCAAGTCATCACTCCATGTCAGCCAATCATCACTCAGGAACCAAATAAGATCCTTTCTAACTTCTCCTGATTTTCTGTGAGTCTTAATTTACAGACTCACACAGAGTCTGGTTTTCATGCCAAAACCATGAAATAAGAATGGTAGATTTTGTTTTACATGATTACGTATCATCTTTTCTCAGTCATGTAGACAGATCTGGGACTGTGCAAAAAATGCACTTCCTATTTCATTTCTAATTTCAATTGATGATTTTCTGTTTTTCTGTTTTGTGAGCAAAACAACAGCAATGAAATGAAGCAAAATGACCAATGTTAAATTGAAGCATATTGGGGAATTCATCAGTTACACACTAGAACAGGAAAATTGATTTCAGTCATGTTAGAGATGCTTGATTCACAATGGTTTAAAACCAAAGAACCAAAAAAAAAAACAAACAAACATTTGGTCAGTTAAGAAGGCAGTTAACTTGCTGCTTTAACAGAATCAGAGTGTTTGCATCATAAACAGACACTTTATACCTTAAATCATTCAAATGGGCCTTTGCTTACACCAGTATGAAACTGGTTTCACTGAGGCCTGTTTATGCTGATCTATCTAGTGTATTTTCATCTTATAGTAGCAGCAGTAGCATTTTATATTTTTTCTTTACTCTGATCTTTCCAGTATTTTGTTCACTGTTACCTTAATTCTTAGTTATTCTAGTAAATAAACCAAGTAAACTGTCTCACCTGGTAAATTATGTAGAAAGATGACAGCTGTAACATAGTTGATGAAAGGGAGAAGGTCCACACACACCGGGACAAGGCCCTGTGTTAGAATATTTTTTAACACCATTACCAACCTCTATCTACAGAAAGAGTCTGATTGTGAGGATTTCATTCAGTGGATACAAGCAGAATGTCATACATGAAAAGGAAGCATACACAGCTTCAGTGTGCGAGTAGTTTTTCTTAAAAACTTCCAAATACAAACTGTGAAATATATTTCACAGGACAATCCAGGTGGTGGCTAGAATGTCTGCTCAGAACTGGTTGTTCTAATCCACTGCTGATAAACTAAAGAAGAGAAGAAGAATTTTCTTCATCACATAATGTTATTGATAGATGAAATTCTAATAAACAATATCTTGTTCTCATATAAGTCCAGTGCAGTACTACTGACCTTTTAGTAGGTCAAAGACATTTACTGTGTGTCTTTGACCTGAATTAGCAGGTGTTAGCACAGATGTTGTTGAATGTACAATCTAATAAATTTCCTCTTGGTTCTCATGTTTTAGTTGTTCCTTCTGTGCAGCTCTGCCTGAGGGGAATGTTTAAAGATCTGACATCCTGTGTCCCACACACATCTGCACATGCATATATTTGCATGCACACATTTACACATGCTATCACCCACCTCTGCACCCCGCTGTGCCCGTCAAGGATGCACTTCCAACACAGCTGCCACCGAGTGGGTGGGTGGGAAAGTGGGTGGTGACCCTGGCCAGTGAGGGCCGTTGGACCAACCCACTGACACTCTGACACCTTCCCTCTCCATCTTCACCTCCATCACTAAACCAGGACATTTTACTCAACTCCACCCTATTGATGGACACCTCACTGTGGTGTCCCACCATGGGGAGCTGCTGAGCACAGCAGGGTGATGATGGGTAGAAGCAACCGGGAGGTGAAGGAACCATTTTACTGACAAACATGACGTAATCATGTTGATCTGGTAATCACAGCCACAACTCCCCACAGCTGAAAGCATACTGAGAACAGAGAGGTTCTGGGAGATCTGCAGCAATCAGAGCAAACAGATGCCAGCCTTCCTCTGCTCCTCTGGAATATTAATCACATTTCTTAGAGACTGAGAAGATGTGTGTTTCATTGCACTGTGTGTGAGAGGAAATGTGAGAAAGAGAGAGAGGAAACGGGGCATTGTTTGCTTGCCTGTTGATGTGGATGCATGTCTGTATTTGCAGAGGTTGGAATTTAAACCTGCAATGGCGAGATCTTCTCTGTTTACTGTCTTGCAGTGTTATGTGCAGCTGGTGTGTGCGTGTGTGTGTGCGTGTAGGTGTGTTTGCATGTGTGTCTTCATCTAATTCATCCACCAATCCAAGGTGACCGTGCTGGCTGACGCCTGAAGGCCCCCAGGGCAACGCTGACAGCTTAAGGTGCTAGTCAGAGATTTGTAGCCCTGACTGCCCCCCCACACCTCCTCTCACCAATACCCATAAGCCACCAGGGCCATAAACCAAATCGCGACCCCCTCCCAACCAGGAGTGATGGCTAAAGAGGTTAAAACAAAAGAGGCCAGACACGAGAGGCGAGTTTGTTGCAAAAGATGCTGCCCCCCATTTGGGATTGAGTGCCTGATAGATGGAGACAGAAGAAAGGGGGAGAATTCAGACCCAGAAGGTCAAAGGTCAAGGGTTGTAGCAGGGGAAAGGAAAATGAGTTCAGTGGCCTCAGCACCATTCTTCAGAGCTGGCGCTCCCTCCAGACTCACTCACATCAAAGCAGTGCATGCTGGACTGCATACACACTCCTACACCCAGTTTTATTTAGATTGCCTCTGCAAATGTCAGCTGGTGATGCATAATTTTGTTATGAATTGGTGCTATGTAAATAAACTAGTTGTATTAATTCCATTATGTACAGTAATGATTATGTTAATTGTGCCATAATCAACACATCACTGTGGCTCTGGGGGAAGAGTAGTCGTCTTGTGAGCGGAAGGTTGCAGGTTTGATTCCTGCCACGTGTCGATGTGCCCCTGGGCGAGGCACTTAACCTCAAATTGCCTACCGATCTGCGTATCGGTGTATAAATATGTGAGTGCGTATGGGTGAATGTGACTCTAGTGTAAAGCGCTTTGAGTGGTCAAAATGACTGGAAAAGCACTATATAAGTTCAGACCATTTATCACTGAAAATGAAAAGTTTTAAGCCTCTTTGTCAACTTCAGTCACAAAGTGTTTGAACATTAGTTCTCATAACAAACATACTCAGTCAGTTCATTTATTTCACTACCTCAGTTCACTAAGTGTAACATTATCCAGAATAATTCCACACAAATAGATGATTTCACGCCTCCCTTTCTGGTAATTTTGACTTACAGTTAATAAAAACACAGTTAGAATTAGAATATTACATTACAAAACATTTTAATACAGAAATGCATCTTAGTGAAATTCATGTTTAGTACCTCCTTCAAGGTTATTTTCAAAAGGTACTTTGAATGTAACACTAGCCTGACCAGAATGTCATTACTGTCATAATTAATAAATTAGAACATTCGTCCTGTTGAGTTTTGTTTGTCAGATTAAAAGTACCTTTTGAAAATAACCTTGAAGCAGGTATTAGAAATACTTTTAACTGTAGCTCACATTTCTGTTTTTAAAACAGTTTTATAGTTTATTGAGTTTATATAATATTCTAATTTAAAATGTCATGTTTTTATTAGCTGTAAGTGGAAGTTTCTGAAGGACCTTAGTGATAAAATTCCTAAAACAAATTCTATTCAGTAATATTCTAATTAACTGAGTCTATGAATAAAGCAGTAAGTTATGTAGCGACTAGGTTTAACTCTAGAACAACTGTTACTGATGTACTTTGTGATATCATTTCAGTTACCTCCTTTACAATGTTTAATTTTTCCTGTGCTCCTCTCACATTTTGTCTGTGCGTTGATCGTTTGGCCACGTGTGGACGGTCGCACAAGCAAACACACACTTCCTCCCTCTTGTGATGTGGTGTGAGGGTATCAGAGTCAGGGCTTGCCCTGCATGGGCTGCAGAGGGCTGTGCCAGGGAACAGATGGTGGTGGCTGGGCAGGAGGGCAGCAGGGCACAAAGACAGCGGACACAGTGGGAACGCTGAGCATCCTGTGGCCTCCACTGGGTACAAACAAGCAAAATACTGATGCAGGTCGTTTTTGCCTCTTCACTGACACAAACATTGCATTATTTTCTGTAAGGAAAAGTTGCAGTCACAGCAAATTGCTGGTAGAAAATGGAAGTCAGCAAGTTTCTACACTGTTCTTCAGGCAGATGGCAAAGATGGCGCCATTACATAGGTATGTTTAATCACAAGGTTAGAGACTTTAATGATCATTACCTGGAAATAAAACGTAAACATTGTACAGGTAGTACAACATATCAGTTTGTATTACCTGATATGTGCATCAGGTAGTACAAACATAAAGTCAGCTACTGATTATCAACATATTGTTCCATTAGGCCAGAGGTTCCCAAACTGTGGGGCGCGCCCCCTAGTGGGAGCGCCGTGCAATTGCAGGGGGGGGGCGCTTGAAGCCTCTGGATGAAGAAAAAAAAAAAAAACCCGAAAAAAAACCATGAATGCTGTATGCGCTGGGTTTTTACCTTAGAATGGCCAACTCTCTGTTATTCCTATGTCAATTTGATACAGTAGGAGCTCCCACACTTTCCATATCTGTGTCCTCTGTCACTTTTATCAGCAGTTAAAACTGTTTAATCCGTTGTTAACATGTTGTAACCTGTTTTTCCGAGCCACCTTTAAACGCAACATGAGCGCTACGACGCTGGCGCTGGGTTTACACCTGTGCGGCAGTGAAGGAGACCTGCTGCTGCTGTGCAGAGCTACGCAGGTGTGTCAT
>NW_015113306.1:269942-286990 GCF_001443285.1 Poecilia latipinna | reverse complement strand
TTATTATTATTATTCAGAAGTTGTGTCACCAGCCCCTGCTGCCATATATCCAAATAAATATTCATGGCTAGTGTGTATAAAGTCCTGTTTCCACACTCCTCTGAATGTGTTTGTAATAAATTTCAGGGACGTAAAGAAGAGGACAGGCGATTGGTTCTACGACCAAAGAGTTAATCGTTTCTCTATGAATCCTGGGCATGACCTCGTGAGGGTCTCCCTGAAAAAGAGACCACCAGGTTAGTTAAGACAGGAACCAGACATGAGCTTCAGTGGTTCTGATCCTAACAGTTTGTTTTATTCTTATAGCGAGGAAACGTGAAACAGCAGGAGAAAAACTCTTGAGAACTGCAGTTCTTCCCAAACCAGCGCCTCTGCCCAGACAGAAAAATCCGCCCGTTGACGCAGAGTGAGTCTTCTTCATTCTTACGGTTTTCTGAAGGATTAGTGTGAGCTTTCTCACAACGCACAGGAAGGAATATTTCACAACTATTTGTTACATTTTCATTGACAGTCAGTCAAGTGAGCATTCAGGATCTATTGCTTCAAGGGAATCTCTTGAACCAAAGGATAATGTTTCTGCAAAGCCTCCCTGCAGTGACACAGAGTCTGCAGAAAACGTCAGTATCCTTAGCGTTAAAACCAAGACTGAATCCGGCCGGGCAACTCCTGAGCAACCGAGGTAAATTCACAGTTTAACACTGTTTAGACTCGCCTTTAAATAAAAAGTGAAGTGGAAACTGAAACCGTAACTCGTATTATTTACATGTACTTTATACTGTTTCCCTGAAATTATCTTTATTTGACAAAATTCAAAGATTTAGCAATCAATTCAAGCATATGTGACCATTTTACCAGTGATGTATAGAAATAGAGATGAATAACTAGAGGTGCACCGGTTTATCAGGCAGCCGATCTCCTTAATTTTGGGAGATCAGAGATCGGCCGATATTTACATGTGTAGCTGATCTTATCTGCCTCGGCGAAGGTTTAAAAATGAACCACCATCCTCTTCTGCTCTCCCATGAGAGGTTTGACTGACAGATCAGCCCATCATGTCTGCCCATTCAGTTAACATGGTCACCTCACTGTAGGCACCAACTTTATTGTTATATTTAATTAAATTTCAGACAAAAAAAATCAGGTCAGTCTTTTTCAAGATCAGTAATTGGTGATCAGCCAGAAAACTGCAACCGGTGCTAAAAATAATCACGGCTTTTTTTAAATGAGTGAATGGGAGTTGAATTATAAGAACAACTCCAGTTTGAACTACAGAACATTTCCAAACTCTCACCTGAAGTAAGGTTTAATTTCTGGAATGTCTTGGTAAGTTTTAAGTTCAGCGACGTTAATTATTTTTCAAACTAGAAGCGGAGCTCACAAATCTCAGGATTGTTGGTCAGATATTTATTTCTCTTGTTTTGTGTGTTTTGAGCAGCAGAATAAAGCTGCACATTTCCAAAGCGTTTCTTTCAGTAGATGTGTTTTCCTGCAGAGCTCGCAGCTCCGTCCCCTCCAGCCCAGCAGGCTCCAGTCCGATGGCGCCGGGCAGAACGGACGTTGTAAGAACTGAAAGCGGCAGCTCAAACACCAGCTCTGTAAGGACTTTTACTTCAGTCTTAAGTGATTGTGTTTTTATGCATGTGTGTATATTTTTTCATAATGCTTTACCATTTTTGTCCTGAAGGCTCCGGATGTGAAATCCCGCAACGCGAACTCCGACCTGGACGTTGAACGACTCTTCAAGAAAAGCGTCAAAATAGACCCAAAACCCAAAGGTTGTTAATCCCATTTAGAAAAACTGTTATTTTATTATATCTACCTAACTTCTGTTTTTATTCTATTAGAATGTTTATCAACACTTGACTTGCGTGATGGTGGTGAGAAACCAGAGGCTTCGATGGGCAAGCGGAGCCGCTCCGTTCCAGGCTTGGACATTCAGGTAAGTGGTGAATATTATCGTTTATTTATAGAATCATTATTGTATCATTTCTTTCTGGTTCTGATCGGGAATCTCTGTCTGTGATGCAATCTTTTAAAATGCCTTTACTGGGACAGTGGAGTACTTGACTGGGTTTGGATGTTTCCACTTTTTGCTCATGCTTCATTATTGCATGTACTGACCAGGCCTGTCATGGTAACAAATTTTACTGGATGATAAATTGTCCCAGAAGTTATGGTGATAAATGATAATATTGTTATTTTGAGACCATTTGCAAGTAATGTAAGGGTAATGGCATAATAATGGAAAAACAAATTTTCTCAAAGATCAATAAACTTAAAGTCTGATGAACATTTAAAACTGGAACTGGAAGACATTTTAAATATCCAAAATAAATAAACAAAACAACAGAAACGAATAAAATTAATTATGAAGTCTCTGTAAGCAAAAATTATCCTTTAAAAAACAACAAAGCTAGCTGAGACCAAAACTGAAGAGTTTTATCATCCAGTTTTTGGTAGAAATAGAGAAAAGAGAAAAACAACAAATCATGCAAATGGAAATTGAGTTTGTTTTAATTTATCAAATGTAATCTTGTCTGTGATGGATTTTCCATAATGGTGAAACATACGTGACCAGAAAAATTCAAACTTTACCCGATTGAACCTGGATCACTGCAGCTGCTGTTGACATTATGATGAACTCGGCTTTATAGTGTGACTGTTGTGTTTATTTAAATGTTTTTATGACCACACAGGAGGATGAGGAGGAGGAGGAAGATATTGACCGTTTGGTCAGCTTTCATAAAATGTCGATGGCCAGAAGTACCTCCAGTCTGCAGAGTTCAAAGGTATCAATGCTCTGACATTTCTTACAGCAGGCGCAGCTGATATCAGCTAATCTACATGAGCATCTTTAACCTCAGGATTTCCTGCCTCCAGTTCGGAAATCCTGAGCTCATCTAGAACGCCAGCTTACTCAGTTTTGGTACGAATTATCTTAAAGAAAATGGCAAATTTTTGCATGTTTAAACAGAATTTGGATAATAAGAAAACACTATTAGTCCTTTAGGAAATGTCTGAGCAGCGGTTATCCAAAAATCAATGTTTGCTTTAAAATGCAGACATTATTACCGACTCTTAACGTCTGTTTGTGCAGAGCATGACGAGTATTTACAGTGAATCCGGAGACTTTGACAGCGTGGAGGTGAGCGGCGACGTCGTCTTCTCTCTGAAGTACGATGAACACACACAGAGCCTCCATGTGTTCATCAAGCAGTGCAACGGTCTGGCCTACGCCGATGCATCGCGCCTGGTTTCCAACCCGTGAGTGTTAAACTTCCAGCTGTACGACACAGAAACTGTGACGAATAAAATCCTGGACTTGTTGAGCAGCAGGATTGATGGTCTCTGCGTTTTTGATGTGCAAACACGCCTCAGCGACGTTTCCACAGCTTTGATCAGTTTAGATAAGAGGCTGTTCTGTTTACACAAGCTCGATTCTTGCATCCCTCTGGTGATTAGCTGAGCTTCACAGGAAATTGTATGTTAACATTCACCTCAGCATTTAGTCAGGAAATGCTGCAGAAGACCAGCAGTTGTTCCTTGGAAAAACCTAAACTTTCATCCTTTTTTCTCCCTCTTTGTTTTGTGTTTCAGTTATGTGAAATGTTACCTGCTGCCAGACAAATCACATCAAAGCAAGAGAAAAACCAGCATCAAGAAAAACACCATCAACCCCGTCTACAATGAAACTATAAAGGTGAACTTTGCATTTTGGCTTAAAGAAAACTTCAGAGTTGGTTTTCTTGCACTGCTCCAAGTATTGACCGCACCCACTCTGACCCTGGGATCTGTGTTTACTTTGCAGACAAGTACAGCTATTGTCAAATATTGATTTTTGGTCCTGCTTTCAGTGGAGGCAGCTGAAACACAAACAGAGCAGCTTACATGGAAATTAGTTGAAATATTTGATAGGAATAGTTGTTTAATATGCAGTCATTTTGAATTTTAGGTACAAGTTGAGAAAATTTAAATTTGTTTTGTTTTTCGCTCATGATCTTTATCATTACGCCTCCACCAGTCGAGCCTTTACAGGATGTCCACTCTTCCTTAAAAAGTCTTAAATTTGTGTATAAAATGTTAAGGCCTTAAAATGTCTTAGATTAATTTTAAAAATGCAAGTTGGCCTTAGATTCATCAGTCTTGTATGTATATTATTATTTTCTCTCAGACTTTTCTTATACATTTTTTGTGTTCCACTGTTTTTAACTAAACTGATGTGATCCCCATTTCAAAAAGTTTGTATTGCCTGTTGGCTGGACGATGTTCATCTTTGCCATTAGCTCTTGCTAACTGGTACATTGCTGCTTGAAGAAGCAGGGCACCGTTCCACTTTAATCTGCTTATTTTTATATTCATTATACATCTGTCAAGTTTCCTGTTTGGCAAGAAAGCTGACTAGCCTCACTGTATCCAAATCTACCTAATGGTATAAATAAAGTTGATTTAAAATATGATTTTTCTTTTTGTACATGTCTGTCTTGCTACAGGTATTAAATTTCACTGTTAAATGTCTTGAATTGGAATGTGTGACACCTTCAGAAACCCTCCTTTAATTATCTGATTTTTGCTGTCCAGTACTCCATCGTCCGTTCTCAGCTGGTCAACCGCTGCCTGATGATATCGGTGTGGCATCACGGTCGCCTCAGCCGTAACGCCTTCCTGGGAGAGGTGCAGGCCGCTCTGGACTGCAGAGACCTGGAGTCAGGACGCGAGGAACAAATGGCTCTCATGGCAAAGGTAGACTAAAGAGACGATTCTGTCCTGAAACGAGGTTTTCTGGTGGATGATGGGTGTTTTCTGTGTAGTTTATATCCTACCTGTTACCAGAACATCTGAGGGGAAAACAAAGCTTACAGAAAATGTGTGTAGGTACTAATATCTCACAGAACCTGGAGTTTGGAAACCAGATTCTTCCTTTGTTTTCTAAGGTTGGTCTAAAGCTGACCTGCTGGCCACAAGCCTTTATTTGGGCTTCCTACACAGTCTGGAAAGTTACAGAATTTGATCTAAAATCTTTTATAGATGAGCACCAATCAGGAGAAAGCGTTGTATTTTTCCTCCTTGGTAGAAATATTTTTACCAGTAGTTTTGGTCTAGTTTCTGAAGTGTCCTTCCACACAAGTAACTTTTCAACAAGATACCAGGGCTTGTTTTTAATTAGTAATTTCTTAATTTTGAGAAATGAGAGAGTACTAGTTCCACTGGCAAATTGTTTCACTTATAACTAGTACTTTTTAAGGAATTATTGACTTGAAACAAGCTGTTTAGCTAAAAGTTGTTTGTAAGTTTTATCTTATTTAAAATGTACTAAGACATTTGCACTAGAATTAAACAAAATTATCTAGTAAGATTTTCTGTTTTTGCCGTGTATCTCGTCTAAATGTTGTATCCCTCCACCAGCCTTTCAGTCAGTTCATCCTTCCATCCAACCTTTTTTGGTTTATTCACCGGCCCATTAGTCCTCCTATCTGCTCATTTCTACATGTTTACATGTATAGAAATATTTGCCATGAACTTTTTGTCAAGGTTTTTACTGAAGAAATGGGAAGGAACTCTAGAAATCTGAGTTTGGAAAAGTCTAGAATAATCTTAAATGTGTGAAAACCTGGTATAGTTATTAATCTGTTAAATATCACTAAGCTGTTTCCCTTTTCACCTGAGGTTGTAAGTATTATAATTTATGCAGGCATTAACTTTTTTATTAAGAGGCATCATCAGAAGAGATTTCATATTACTGATGATTTAGTAACCAGTAGTTTTTTCATAAATGTCCCTGAAATAAGATTTTCCTGCCATTAGTCCAAAACTGCCTGCAGCCATAATCTGTCTTGGAAAATATTTAAAATTACAGGCCACTTTTAAAGACATTTATACTGGAGCGCATTGAAGGTTTCTTTGTGGTAAATTTTACCTCAGATAGTTATGAGTGTCTAAAAGTTTGAGGTTTAAACTTAATTTCTCAGTAAATGCAGCACCTTCAGTCTGTGTCTGTGCTGCTCGTTCGTCACTGATGTGGCAGAAACATTGATCAGCAGCAGCAGCAGCTGAATAATGGAGCCAGCAGAGAAATGTGATGTTTTTAAAACAGGAGACAGTCCAGTTGCTCTTCCTCCCTACTTTTAGTCAGAGACCAGCAATACCTGCAATCAAGCTCAAGTTGAACTTTTTATTTTTAACAAAATCCCAAATAATTTCTCACTTCTCATCCAACCCTTTTTATTCCTTGGACCACAGTCTGCTTTGGAAATAAATCTTTTAATTATAATGTAATATAATAAAAACAAATCTAATCTTTTATAGGTTTTAAATGGCTGCATTTCTTTTTCTTACTGAGATCTTCATTTGTCCAGTTGAGAAACTGCTTTGTGACGTCGGATGAATATTTCACATATATTTAACTGTTACAACACATCAGCTAAAGCCATGAAATCATTAATATGTTTTAGTGTGAGTATATTTCTGCTTTAACGTAGTAACTGTACCAGCTGAGCCACACAGTCCTGATGAACCTTGTTTTGTTTTTTGGTCATATTCATGTTTTGGTTCCTAAATGTTTCCTTTAACAGACGGGGTCGGCTGTGCCAGCTTCACCGTTTGCTCAGTACAAAGGAGAGCTGGTGATCTCACTGAAATACGTCACGCCCAAAAAGACGACCGCAGAGAAGGTCAAAGGTAACGTCTCAGAAACCAGCTTTCTGCCATGCACTTTAAAACTCTTCCCATCAGTTTTTGTTTCTTATTTTCAGGTAAAAAAGCGCCGCCTGTGGAAAGTGGAGAGCTGCATGTCTTGATTAAAGAAGCGAAGAACCTGATGGCAATGAAAGCCGGAGGAACATCTGACAGCTTTGTGAAAGGGTGCGTCACACGCCTCAGGAAGGGAACTGACATCGATTCATTATTGATCCCACTTATCGATTCTCATTGAGCTGGGAAATAAACTCTTTAATTCAAAATATGCACCATGATGTATTCGATTAAAGCAAAATGAAAACTTGCTTAAAGAATAAGAATCCCTCTGTCAAACATTTTAACATAACATGCAACTTTCTGCACATCAACAGTTTTTGTGCTTTTAATATAACGAACGAGCCTCATCTGAAAATATATTCTAATTTATTGAATGTGACTGAATGTTGGAGATTATTCGTTCAGTGTGGCGCTAACATTAACACAATAATGTGGAGGAGTTTAACGTTACCTGGGACTTTTACAGCAGAAGACGCTGTGGTCAGAGAGTCGCCGCTGTTGCTAAGCAACGTATCAAACACTTTCCATTCGTACAAGTCAGCTCCATCTGTGTGGTGAACTGTTTGAGGATGATGGAGGTATTTACTCCTTTCATTGCGATTAAAGTTCTGACCATGTTCCAACCAGCCATAGTTTTGTCTTTTTTTGAGAAATATAAAGATATTTTGACGCCATCTTGGATATTTTCTAATTTAAAATACGAAGCATGTGCAAACTGTCATCAAGCAAATGCGTTACAGGAACCAATAAGTGGATTCGTTAAGCAGGCGGCTTAATGGATCCAAGAAACTGAACTACTGTGAACGGATTCCCATCCTTATAGTCGCTTTAACGACATTTATTGAAACATTTCTTAATTTACTGGGTTTGTATTTGTGGCTCTCCAGGTACTTGTTCCCGTCTAAGGCGAAGAGCACAAAGAGAAAGACCGACATCGTGAAGAAGAACCTGAACCCCCAGTATAACAGCACGTTTGTGTACAAAGAGCTGAGTCTGGAGCAGCTGAGAGAGATGTGCCTGGAGCTGACGGTGTGGGACCGAGAGGCCATGCTGAGCAACGAGTTCCTGGGGGGAGTCCGCCTCAGCTCAGGAAAACGTAAAAAACTGATGTTTCTGTTTTCAGCTCGAAAATCTAAAAATACCAACTTCATCAGGTTAATCAGATTAAGTGTTGTCAGGGTGTAAAACTGGAATGGTAACAAATCCTGATTCATACTAATAGATGAACAGCATTTTAAAGGGGCAGTATTATGTAAAATTTACTTTATTTTAGCTTTAAATTATGTTATTTTCTCATCAAAAACATACCTGGAGTGTTTCCTTGATTCTCTCATGCTTGAGAAATCCTTTAATCTCCATGGCAACCATTCAGCTGTGCAAAATGCCTGGGTGGACTTGGCACCACCCTCAAGGCGCAGCTCCACCTCCGAGCCACAGTTTTCAATCTTCTGATCTTTCCCCAAATCCTTCAGACTAGCCAGCAGCATTTGGCAAACACCTGGTGGAGCTGCACTTCTGCTGAGCTCATTATACAAACTACTTCTCAGTTCAACACTGGTAAAAACGTAATCGAGGAGCAATGTTGTGAAGAGACGGAGGCTCAGTTGTTACAGTTGTTAAATTGCAAAGTAAACCTTATGAAAATCCTGTTTATTCCAAATGACTTAAAATTACAACTGAAGGTAGCGTAGTTACTTGATGGTGCAATAAAAACAGATAAAAATGTCATTTTAATATTTAAAGATGAACTCTTTATTTCCACATAATGGAAAGAACTTTGTATGTAGGTCTTAATTTTCCAGGTTGGTTTACTGTAAGATCATCACTACTTCTCTTTTTTTCTCTCTTGTGTGAACATAATATGAGTCAAAGGAATTTTCCATCATGGATCATAACGGATGCCGTGTAATCTTCACACTGCAGGCTCTGTAAAAATAGGAAAAGAGGAAGTGGAGCTGGAGTCTGTGGGAGAGGAGATCAGCCTGTGGCAGAAGATGATGCAGTACCCCGACTCGTGGGCAGAGGGCACTCTTCCACTGCGTTCCTCAATGGGAAAGACGAAGGGTAAATGAGGGCAGAGCTGAAAATGATCTGATGTGATAAGCTCTGGCCTCAGAGACAAATGGGAGTCTGGATTCATTGGAGAAACCAAACTTATCTGACCAGAAGCTCGGTGCTGCAGTTTTACCGTCTGCTCACTCCTCCCTCTCTGTACGGGACTCAGCTTATTTCACCCACTCCTGATTGGTGTTACTATTGAAAATGCACCAAAGCATCACACTTAGTCACTTTTTCAAACTCTGACTGTATGTATTACTATTTAAAATCATGTAGGACACAGAAGTTTCTTAATTTTTCACGCTTGTCTTTATAATCGTTTACAGAAGAACACTATGAAGGAAAACCATTATAAACCGGTATTATGGAGGATTTCTGGGTTTGGATGAAAACCACCAATGTGCTTTATTCTTATTACTGTTATTTTTATAGAACTTCAATTAAAGGCCTTATTTTAATAAATTAAATAACTATAAGTTTAAGATTTTCTTTTTGGAGTGTTATCAGTCACATCTGTTGACCCAATAAAAGTTAAATCCATCGTGTTCTCGTCTCCACTTTTTTCTGTTTGCATCCAACTCGGCATGGAAACATTTAATTGACTTACAGTTAATTGTCGATTTGATTATTAGATTAATTCTAGTTCAAATCGATTAATAACGTCCGTTTTAGACATTCTCCTAGCGTTGCGGTTTGGCCACCGTCCAGCAGAGGGCGCGGCTGATCATTTTGAACCGGAGCTATTTATACAGAAACAATATGGCGGCTATTCCAGAACGGGAAGGGAAATACAATCCAACAGAGTCAGATGTGGGATGCAAAATGCACCTTTTAAGATTCCGTTTTGAAATATAAACACCTGGATATCGCTCATTAAGCCGTTATACGATAGTGCGACGTCAATTTCCCAAGAAGGTGAGGCTGTGCAGACAGAAAAACGGAGTAAAGGTAAAAAAAAAAAAAAAAGAAAATTAACATGATTAGCAAGGTTGTTGATTTTAAGGGCTGTCGTGAGTTAAAGCACTTCATGTAGCGAAATTTTAACATTTCTGTAAGATCAGCCAGACTTCCATATTCATCTCTGTTCATCAGCAACTTTTGCTTGACATATTTAATTATTTTTAATATTTTTATTTTTCACCAACCCTAGAGGTTGTTTTATATTTTACAAAATACGTCTAACCTTAATAATGTGAGAAAGGCACAATTTTCACGGGGTTTTTTTCTCAGTATTTAATACAGCTGACAAAATATTTTTATTTTCTAAAAAATGTAGCCATTTATGTTACAGGAAGACAGTCGGCATCTTGACAGAAAACTCAGATTTCTAAGAAGATGGCCGCTCCTTTAAAAAAATAACAGCGAAAAGAGAAGGAATTAAACTAAAAAATAAGATAATTAAGAAAAGATGCTGCTTGTCAAGTCATTAGTCAATTGATAAGATTAGTCAACTTTAAATTTATTAATAACTTGCATCCCTATGTCCACCTGGTCATTTTCCCTTTTCTAACATATCATTTACTGGTAAACTAGATTTTTAACTCTGGGATTTAATAGTTGAACATGACATTAAAGCAGAATAGGTTATTCTTGATTTCTTGCAATAAAAAATGTTATTTCATTATAAATTAGAACAGAATTTATTGATGTAAAGTAAAAATAAACTATTTTCCTGCCCCAGATGTTGGTTTATATTGAACAAACAGTACCAGCACTTCAGTCTTGTGTAACGACCCCATTTAAACATGAGGAGCTGCCCTCTGCTTTAATCCCTCCTGGAACTGGTTTCTGGTTGGTTGTCCCTCCACATCTCGTCTAATAAACATGATGGCGTTGCCGCGGCAGCTGGAGAGCCTCCATAAATTAATCGCAGAAGTCTCTGTGCAGCTCCAGCCTCTCCCGTTCCTCCTCCTCCATCAGGAAACTGTCTATGTAGGAGAACAGCTCCTCTGACGACACTGGGACGATGAAGCGCTCTCGGTCGATGCCCAGCTTGTCCAGCAGCACCATGCTGAAGTAGAATCGGGAGATTCTGAATGCTTGCCTAGAGACGGAAACAATACAAGCAATTAACAATAGAAACAGTCCGGTTTCATGATTTACAAAAAGATTGATCTCTTCTACCTCTTCACTATGCTACTATTGTCTAAACGCACCGTTCCCGACCAAAAACAACCAATCAGAGCCAGGAGGTGGGTCTTAACGCTGTAAATCAACCTGGTGTACTCCTTGTTCAATGTGCTAATGGTGGAGAAACAAATTATCTTTACACAAAACACTGTTTATTTGTCATCATGGGTGGTTATGCTAACTAGCCTAGCATTCATTGCTGGCTCTGCAGTAGCAGAAGGGGAGGTGTAAGACTGGACAAGCAGGCGCACACAAGTATGATTGACAGCACTACAACATTCCTCCGAGCTCTGATTGGTTGCACTGGGAGATTTTTTTTATTTTTTTACTGATTATCTTTAATACCATACTGTCACAATAATGTTTTTTTTTGTTTTCTTTTTTTTACAGAAGTTACAAAGAGGACCACTTATGCAAAACATTTTTTTCACGTTCTTTGTTCTTCTGTTTGGGTTTCTACTGCTTCCAAAAACAGGACAAGCACTTAAAAAAAAACACCTGCCTGTTTTTTGGCAATAAATTGTTTTTTGGTGTCTGGAATATGAGCCGTTTCAAAAACCTCCCGTCAAGTCACATTCAATGAGCCGTCACCTAGCAACCCCAGCTCCGTTACCTAGCAACCTAAGTGGAACTCCAGTACGTTTGATTTTATTACGAGTGTTTTGTTGTTAATTTAACATCCAGAAAACACTTTGATGCATTCTTGTTGGTTGTGCAGGAAGCTCTACTTTTGCTTTTCAAAAATGTGTGGATGAATAACTACGTATCTGTTTGCAGCCATTTCCATGTGTGAGTGTAAACGTTGAGTTAAGTGGGCGCGGCCAGCAGCAGTATATTTGGATTTAAAGTCACAAGACGCCCTAAAACAGCTCATTATGAACTGATCAGACTAAAATCTCATTATCTAAGAATGATTTTGTACAGAAAATGTAATGAACATGTTTTGTACAGACACAGACCTATACTAACCTATTCCAGGAAGCATAATATGTCATCTTTAACACATCTACTTTTATTTTTTTGTTACTGCCTCTACTGCCAGGCATGTTGGACAAAGTTTAGCCCTTTTTTTTATTCCCTGCCCTGCAGCCTCTTGCCTTTAACTACCTCTCTCTGTGTTCAGTCCTGTGAAGCTGTGGATTCATGAGTCAGGGTAAAGACTGGATGTTTGGAGATTTTCCAGTCTGGAAAGAATGAGAGGGGCTCCGTTCTCGACTTACACAGTTATTGGAAAGAAGTCTGAGCCTGGAGTTCTCCTAGGAGGAATTAGTGTGTTTCTGGTGCAAAGTTGAGACTTTTTTTAAAACTCAGCTTGTTTAATGAGCCAAAGCTTGTTTAAATTATGTTTCTTTGAAGATGGTTAACTATAAAATGGATAAGAGTAACAGACTCTCACAAGTGTTTTTTTTTTACATTAAAGGAAAGTGTTGTGAGTTTTCCAGACACATAGTTCCATTTTATAGCATAATCAAGTAATTATGTTGCCTTCGTGCTGTATATATCTAAACTAACTTGAAACATAATGGATTATATAGAACAGGAAAAGATTTCGCTTCTGGTTGTTTTATTAAAGACGTATGCGGTTGTATGGATGAGTTACAGAAGACTGTGAATAGTAAGACTGGATAATCATTTGTCATGAAATATAAATGATAAACGATCCTTTATTTTTCACATTGAATGTGAAAAATATTGTCAGAATTTGATATTTTGACAATTTTGATATCGTCAAAACTCCTATCTTGATTTGACGATAAATCAAAATAAGAATCTGGATTTATCGTCATCACAATAAATTTCAATTAATGTAAAAAAACTGACTAAAATGTTTTTTTAATCTATTTTCTGCCTTGTTTTTTCCAAGAAAGCATCCAAAAATATCAGTAAATTCATAAATATGATTAAATAAAGTCTCTATGTGCAGTTAAGTAAAATAAATCACATTTCTTTATGTAAATGACATCCTGAAGAATCTATATGATCTTTGATCTATGTCAAATAGGAATGTTTTTCAACAGTAGTATTTATACTGAATGCTGTGCTATGCAGTTATCATAATTTTTATTATTATTATTACAAAATATTGTGATAAAATTCTAGGAAATGACATTATAACATGATGAAAAAGCTCAAAAATGATGATTTTCATATTTTCCATTTAAAGGCTGAAGAGAAAATACTCCTTACTTGTAATGATATACATATATTTTTGTTAATAAGTTTATTTTCTCTGAATGACCCATTTCGATAGGTCTCACCTCAAACCCTCGATGACGTCTGACTGCAGCAGATTTTCTTTGATGCGTCCCGTCTCACGCGGCGGGGAGCCCAGCAGCTCAACCACTGTGACGTGTCGAAGGTCCAACCCACAGTCAGATTTCTGGGGAAAAGAAGAACCTGCTCGTTAAAACACTGTAAAAAAAAACAACAAAACCCTGTAAAACACTGTAGAGAGCTGAGCGACGGTTCCTCACCTGGATCATGATGTTCTGCAGCTGGTAGTCCGGGTCGGATATGTTGGGCGCCGACATGATCAGCAGCCTCCTCTTTTCATAGAACTGATCCAGGAGAGCGCCGACTGTCTGTACGCTGAACTTAAACTCCATCGCTGCATAATAAACAATAATTTACAACCTGCAGCACACAAACACTACAATGTTTGCACAGATCTAACGAGGCTTTTAAAATGATTTGTGATCTTTGAGCTTTTTTGAGGCAATGGGAGTAAAGAGGCTGTTTAGGACCTCCACACCACTAGGGGTCCCCCAAGAGCAAAAAGCTAGCATATTTGTACAGCTCTGGAAAAAGTTCAGAGACCACATAAAATGATCAGTTTCTCTGATTTACTTTCACATTTGAGTAAAATGAACATTGTTCTTTTATTCTACGAACTACTGACATGTCCCCGAAATCCCAAGCAAAAATGTAGTTTTTATCTCCAAAAAATGATAAATGGTCAAAGTAATGAAAAGGATGCAGTGCTTTCAGATCTCAGATAATGCAAAGAAAACAAGTTCATATTAAGAAACAACAAAACTGATGTTTTAACTCAGATTTCAGAAATCTATTTGGTGGAATAATCAGGAGGTTTTTAATGGGGTTCACTGCAGTAGGCTCTTTTCAGAGCTGTATGTATATGAACTCTGGCACAGTTTGAATACATATAGGAATGCAAATTGAACCGGAGAGCTCTCCAAAAGCAGGAAGTGGACTACAGCGCAGGGAATTCTGGGTAAATACAACCAAAACAAACGCGCAAGTCTGGCGCTAGCAGAGCTTATGTTCTTTTACCAACAACCTTCTATAACCACTGATATCTGACACAACTCAACTTTTGTTTACATTTTGCGAAGAAAGAAGTCACACTCAGTGTCGTCTTCTGTGGTTTTTATGTCATTTCTTTCTGTAGTTCTTGGTGCAGCGCCACCGCAGGTGAGGAGGGGAACAGGTTTTTCGAAGGGTTTGGATCATTTGATACAGTGCAGTGTGAAAACGAACTGCAGCAGCTGAAAATGTAACAAATGTAATTTTGGTCCCCAATCCAACTGAGTCCACCGGACTATCAGCTGTGAAAACATCCTAAGTGTACAGGACTCATAAACATGTATGAACTGATCCCAAATCAAAGTTCAAAGGTCTCTGGTATTAACTGAAAAAATTTAAAACTCGTCAGATAATCCTATTCCATCATTTCTCAAAAAGTTACACATTATCCACGTTTTAAACAAAAATACTCACATTTCCCAAAGATTCATGCTATTAAACACTAATCTAAATGAATTTATCGATGCACCTTTTAAACTGCTGCTGTGTTTTGTGTGACTCTACTCACGGACACACTCCGCCGGTCCTCCGCTCCAGCTGCGGTTGAACTGGCAGACTCGGCTAGACATTCCCTTGCGCTCATATCCGCCGTCACAGAGGTATTCACACTCTGCGCCGTAGTTATTCCCATCAGACGAGCAGATGAGGTAACCGTGTAGCGGCGGCGGCAGCTCTGGACACCTTCTCACTGAGACGGAGTGGAAAAAGCCTGTATCAGCTCCATGTGTTGCAGCTTGAGTCACTTCATGAGAGGAAAAAAACCCTGGCCGCTTACCCTCAACACGTACAATAAACTTGCAGGCAGCTCTGTTCCTGGCCTGATCGTACACCTTGTATCTGATGACATGCAGTCCCTCCTTAAACTCGGAGCCGGGCTGCTGGTCCACTAACATCACACTGCACAGCAGAGAGACATGAGACGGTTGGGCGTTTATTTAAAACTGAAGAAGAAGCAGGAGAGGGAAAATCAACTTACTTCAGGAATTTGTCTGCAGTATCAGTGGCAGCTGGGGGGTCCCAGCTCACTCTGGCGGTGAGCTTCCCAGGTTCAGCCACTTTCAGTCTGGATGGTGGACACCTGATCTTCGGAGGGTCGGTATCTGAAGTAAAATATTGACCACCACAAAAAACAGATACAAGACATGTCTTTTATTATCACAAGATCTGCAGCTGTGCATTTCTTATTCAGCTTGCATAGTTCTCATCATGTTACCATAGGTAACCAGGTTGAACAGGTTAGTATTGCTTTATGGGCAAAACATGTTCATTACATTTTTTCCACAAAATCATTCTTACATAAAGAGATTTTAATCTGGTCAGTTCTGAGCTGTTTTAGGGCCTCCTGTCACTTTAAATCCAAACAATCTGCTGCTGGCAACAACCTCCTATCCAGCGTTTACACCTGCATCTGAAAATGGCTGCAAAGAGATGCATAATTATACATCTCTGAAAAGCAGAAGTGGCACCTCCTGCACAACCAACAAGAATGCAGCAAGTGGGTTCTGAATGATAAGTCAACAACAAAGCACTTGTCTTTTCCACCAGTCATTGTACACGGCATATTTTCAGTTAGTTTCCCCATGAAAATATTATTCTGTCCTAAAAAGTTGTTTCATGCTAGCGCTACACATGTTGGGTGGTATAGCAGCTAAAACAATCAGTTAAAGACTTTGTTCGTCATTTAGCTCAGACAGAGAAAATAAATACTAAAGTCTGAAGTTAAACAGTTATCTCATAAGGTCTCCTGTTTACTGCCTGATTATATTATCTTTGTATCAAAAGCTCTTGCTACAATTATTAAACATATTCTCATTAAATTATCCTTTTAATTTATTTAAAACATGAATCCATCTGATACTGCAGATCTAGATTATGTGTTGTCATCCAAAGATGGTGCTCACTTCCTGTTTTTTACTGCTAATGTGTTTTTTATTTATTTGCTTTTAAAAACGACAAGGTCTAAATATGTTTTATTTATATTTTATAATTTCAATAAATAAAGATTTATGGGTCTAAAATTTACCCCTTTAGAGAACAAAGTGATGTAAGATAAACACAGACAATACAGTTAAGTGAGGCTAATGCTAATTCATAGAACTTGGTGAAGTTTTATGAAGCGTTTTGTGGAAAAGGCGACAGCTTTAATTTCAGGAGTAGAACATGAAGAGTAACTGCAGGCTGCGGTTTGGATCCTCTCAGGAAATTAGTCAGTTTCTGTGAAGCCGTGAGAGCAAACACAAGTGGAGCTTGTTTTGAGAAAGGAATCTCAGGAAGTTGAGCAATAGCACAAATGGACCCGAGTTCAAGCCGCAGTTCACAGAATTTCCTAAAAGACTTTTAAAAGTTTGAACATCTTAAAGAAACTCAACCTGAACACTCCGGCTGTACTCCGCTCCACGAACCCCCGTGCAGGCAGGTGCGCGAGTGTTCCCCCTCGATGCGGTAGCCGGGTCGACAGGTAAACTCACACCTGGAGTCCACAAAGAAGCCCTGAGTGCAGGAGTATCTGCCCTGTGGGATGAGGGGCAGGACATGGCAACGAACCCCTGCAGAAACATCAGCACATCACTGCAGTCATAGTTAGGCCTTTTTTACGCTGCAAAAACATAAAATATTACCAAGCATTTCTGGTTTATGTACAAATATCTTGTACACTTGAAATAAGACAAAACTAACTTACAAGTGACTTTTCAGAAAGACAAAAGAACTTGTTTTGAGTCAAGGATCCTTAATATTGATTTAAAACACATGTGTCAAACTCAAGGCCCGCGGGCCACATGTGGCCC
>NW_015113306.1:263635-264884 GCF_001443285.1 Poecilia latipinna | reverse complement strand
GTGTTGATATTATTTTTGAACCATTTTTTTATTTGTAAGTATTGATTTTATTTTATAGCCATTTAGCCAAGTCTCTGCAGAACCAATTGTCTCTTCAATACAATTTGTTGATCCCAGGCTTAGTTTATGGACTGTAATGTGAAATTAGGCACAAGTATAATAAGTCTGACAGTTTGTTCACCAAGTTACTGTGCTCTCTGAGAGGATCTGTGGTATTTGACATCGTTCCATGCTCGTTATTAGTCTCTAACAAAATGTGGATCATCTACCAGGAACACTACAAACAGCATGAGTTTCTGTAGTGTAGTGGTTATCACGTTTGCTTCACATGCAAAAGGTCTCTGGTTCGAAACCAGACAGAAACAGATTTAGTATGTTCTATTCATCACAGGTGTTTACTAAAGATCTACAAGGGCTCTGTGGTGTCATGGTCTGTACTCTGAATCCAGGCATCTGAGTTCAAGCCTCCGTTGAAGTTTTCATGCGTTGCATCTCACATCATCAACTTTGGAATCTTAAACTGAAACAAAGCAGAGAAGTTCAGTTCCTGTAGTGTAGTGGTTATCACGTTTGCTTTACATGCTAAAGGTCTCTGGTAACTTCAATACATAAAATCAGTTATTTAACAATATGAGGTGTTTAATTTATTTGTAACATTGTATTTTTATACATTCATGCTAGGGGGGCCCAAGTCTAGTTTTCCAGAGCTACCATCTGCAACTTTAGATGCATTCCTTCTCTAACACACCTGGACCACTGACTCATTATAAGCCTCTACAGAACTGAATGAGGGAAGTCAACCTTTTGTCTGGGTGTGTTTTAACAGGGATGCCCTCCTGATCTGTACCGTCAATGTGGCCCGTTGAGGGGGGCCAATATGCTGAAGTGGCCCTCGGTGAAATTGAGTTTGACACCCCTGCTTTACACTGTTCTGTGTTAGATTAACACGTTCATAATGTTAACTTTTGACAATACATACTAGTTGTTGGGTAGATTAACACTGAAGTGTATTTGATTTCAACTACTGAGTGTTGATTCAACTCTATCACAAATAACACTTTCAAAAGTGCAACTTCTACACCATCCAGAGTGCACCAATATAGACACTTTCAAAGTGTTGAATTTAACTGTAGGAGTTGATGGAACACTTTCAAATTTGCTGTGCAGCCTCCTTTTCTTATCTCTTGCATACATGCCTGTGAGGCTCTCTCCCTCTTTCTCTGTTTGTGCTTGTACTTGTGCATATTTT
>NW_015113306.1:240175-261390 GCF_001443285.1 Poecilia latipinna | reverse complement strand
TTGTTCACCAAGTTACTGTGCTCTCTGAGAGGATCTGTGGTATTTGACATCATTCCATGCTCGTTATTAGTCTCTAACAAAATGTAGATCATCTACCAGGAACACTACAAACAGCATGAGTTTCTGTAGTGTAGTGGTTATCACGTTTGCTTTACATGCAAAAGGTCTCTGGTTCAAAACCAGACAGAAACAGTTTTTGTAGGTTATGCATCTCTTGGGGTGCAGTGAGACAACAAGAGCCTTCCTCTTTTGTGATGGTTCATTTGCCAATCGACTTCCATGTCGGCTTCTTTGAAATCGAAGCTACTTTACTTCAATTACCAATTGGCAGTTCAATGGCGTAATGCACATGTGTCAAACTCGTGGCCCCCAAGCACTTTATAGGCCATGGAAACTCAAATGCAATATATAAAACTTCAATACATAAAATCAGTTATTTAACAATATGAGGTGTTTCATTTATTTTTAACATTGTATTTTTATACATTTATACTAGGGCTGCCCAAGTCTAGTTTTCCAGAGCTACCATCTGCAGCTTTAGATGGATTCCTTCTCTAACACACCTGGACCATTGAATCATTATAAGCCTCTACAGACCTGAATGAGGGAAGTCAGCCTTCTGTCTGGGGTGTTTTAGCAGGGATGCTCTCCTGATTTGTACCGTCAATGTGGCCCATTGAGGGGGGACAATATGCTGAAGTGGCCCTCGGTGAAATTGAGTTTGACACCCCTGATTTAAAAGTTCTAGTTCTACTGGCAGATTATTTTACTTGGTTTGTAGTGAAATAATCTGCCAATAGAAAAGCAAATTTTCATCAATATTAAGAAATAATTGATTCAAAACACGCTCTTATATTTTGCTGGATCGTCCCTTTTAAGTTATTTTTGTTTTAATTCAAGTGTAATAAGATATTTGGACTAAAACCTAAACCAGAAATACTTGATAAGATTTTGTTTTTGAAGTGTATGATTTACAAATCAAATTTCAACCAGAAAATATTATTTGTAGCCTATTTCCTCCTGCAGCACCTCTCAAGCTCTGAAATTATGTTTTTGTCTTGTTTATTTATTCTAATTTAAGACTGCAACAAACGATTATTTTAGTAATCAATTATTCTGATGATTAATCAATTAATCAGATACAAAATTGGCACGTTCTACAGATTTTCATTAACCTATTAAGCTTTTATTAAACAATATTTGAAATACATTAAAAGATGAAAATAAATAATTCAATTCCTTTTTTAAATGACAAAATAAACATTTTATTGCCTAGAATGCGATACCAGTCTTTTAGTGAATTTGAACTAAAACTATGTTTTGGATTAAACAGAATTATAAATAAAGGTGCTCTTTTTCCTAAATGTAAATTATTTACATATTTTTGTACAGTTTTGATTTAATTACTGATCTAAATATGTCGTTTCTTAATCAAATGGCCTTCTTAAGAGTCTGAATTCTCCAGTTAACGATTAATCTATTACTAACTTAGTTAACGATATTTCAGTAATAGATTAATCATGATTAATCTGATTAATCGTTTCAGCCTTATTCTAATCTCATGATCATTTCAAGCGCTACATTTTGAAAACTTTCTGTTATTACAACATTTTGCTAGCTCTCAAATGAATGAAGCCTAATTAGGCGCTGATGTCAGGTTGGTCAAACCTCAGTTTGGCAGTTTGATGAGTTTCATTCTGTTACAGTCTGAAGTGTAAGTTCTTATTCATGCTCTTCTTATTTCTTCACATCTGGATAACTGAAATTCTTCATCATTCACGTGTCTAAACAAAGCCTCCTTGAAACGCCTGCAGGTTGTTCTGTCAGACTCATGACTAACTATTCGTAAGTCGCACCATTTCCGTTTCCCAGCTCTGGTTTCTCATTAATGTCAGCATCCATTTTAGGATCCTGAGTTAGACTTTAAAGCATTCAGTAGACAAGCTGTAGCACGCACCGGAAACAGCATGCAGATAATTTCCAATGGAGGGCTCTGAATTAAGTTCTTTAAGTTCAAATAAAAGATTATTCCTTTACTTTTTGCTTTATTGTTTTAAAATAGGGCCGAAATGATTAATCATGGTGATTTATTGAAATAATCGTCAACTCATTTAGTCATCAATTAATCGTTAACTGGAGCAAACAGACTCTAAAAAGGCCTCTCACTGAAAGAACATATTCAGAGCACAAGGCCTCAGATTCATATTGTTGGTAATAAAGACTGAAAGTGTCCACGTACTGCGGCAGTAAGCCGACCCGGACCAGAGGCGGTTGGCGAGGCACTGAATCGACTTTCTGCCCAGCAGTCGGTAGCCTCGGTCGCAGGTCATCTCACACCGGGTGCCCAGCAAACCCCGGTGGGCCCCACCGCGAGGGGAGCGGCACGACACCTCACCATTAGGCAGATGTGGAGAGCGACACCAGTTTGGGTCTGCTTTCAAAGAAGAAGAGAGAAAAACAAAGAAAAGCAGAAAAATGATTTATTGTTGTTATTATTTAGTATTCTGTTTTCATTTCTGTCACTAATGAAGATTATTACATGTCATCTTATCAATTCTTAGGAAAATTCCTCCAAAATCCAAGGAACAAACTGAAAAAGCAGCCAGTCTAAAAAAGGTTAGAAAATCTGTAAAATGGAGCAACTTTTAATTTCTATATTGAAAAAAAGTTCAATAATTGTGAAAAATAAAAAATTAATGCAAAAATAACAAAGTAAATATTGGACAGGATATTCATGCTAATTATGTGCTAATATTTGATGTTTTCTAAGGTCAAACATTTTTACTATTATTGTGTCAGTCTTCAATAATTGTTAGCTAATTATTTATTTTACAGGCTCTCTAGTTATGTTATATTTAGAAGGAAAATATGTTGTAAGATGTTCAAATCATTAAGGAATTAAAACAAACAACACCACCAACTTTATTTAAAAAAAAAACATGTTGTTGAAAATTCATTATCTGAGATTCATGTTTCAATAAACCCAAAGCAGAAATATATTAACCCTTCTTAATTATCACTTAAAAATGATCTATTATGCTTCCTTCAACAGTTTAGGAAAAGTCTATGGTGATACAAAACATACAAATAATTCTTAGAATGAGATTTGAGTCTGCTTAGTTCTGCTTTGAGCTCCTTTCAGAAAGAGCTGAGCAAACCTGCTTGAGTTCCACTGGGGTTGCTAGGTAACGGGGCTGGGCTTAGCTGGGGTTGCTAGGTATCAGCGCTGGGCTTAGCTGGGGTTGCCAGGTAACGGGGCTGGGCTTAGCTGGGGTTGTTAGGTAACGGGGCCAGGCTTAGCTGGGGTTGTTAGGTAACGGGGCCAGGCTTAGCTGGGGTTGTTAGGTAACGGGGCCAGGCTTAGCTGGGGCTGTTAGGTAACCTGGCTGTGCTTAGCTGGGGTTGCTACGTAACAGCACAGTTCCCTTTGATTATGACTCAACAATTGGGAGGTTTTTGAATCAGCTTGTTTTCCAGACACCAAAAAATATTAAATTACTGACAACAAAAAAACAGCTGGAAGTTTTTTTTTAAGTGCTTGGATTGTTTTCAGAAGCAACAAAAACATCCAAAATGTGAATTTTGCTATTTTGAACAGCAGATGTAAACTATTATTACCATCAAATCTTAATCATATTCATTGTGTATATATAAAGCACAGAGAGGTTTATTTGTCTCAAATAATGCTGCCTTAGATATTATACACGAGTTTCACATTTGCACCTTTGTAGTCCAGCTGAGGAGTGTCGTCTTCCTCTATGAAGTCACTGTAGCTGTCGTAGTCTGTGGTGGCTCCCGCTGAAATGTGGAGACATGAAACACATTTTCAAATATGTCTGAAATGTTTCAAATGAATGTAGGTGAAACAGTTGTTACACAGATGAATATTACATGTGGAGAACAGAAAATGAGGGTAACACAGAAACAGGCAGGCATGTAAAGCGCTTCCCTCACATTGGCTCATTTCCTGTACCTTTAATGGAGGAAATGTCTGGTTTTCAAATCAGGGAGGACGATGGAAACTCATGAAAGTTTTAAAACTGTGTGAAAAGCTCCAAGATCATTCTCACAGATGCAAACAGAAATACTTGATTTAATGTGTAAAAATTTAATTGTATTTTGTTTTTATTCCATTGTGATTCTAATAACCTTATTTAAAAGTTTCAATTTCACTACATTTTGATAGCACATCAGTTATTTTAAATTATTTATCCTATCTAACTTGGTTTAAAGCTATAATTATCTCCCTGTCATCATTAATTTGTTCATAGAATTGATTAAATTTAGATCTGGAAGCTGTTTCACTAAAATCTTCATATTTACTCATTTCTTGACCACTTTGCTTCATAAAATACAACCACAAACCAAAAGAGGCTCATTTATAGATTAATATGAAACTTATCAAGAAATAACTTTTAAGGCTATAATATACTTGGGAGTTTCTACACAGAGACCATCAGGGTGGATGAATATCTAAATCAGTTTCTTATGGTAATATGTACTGGCACAGAAACCGTAGCCATTTGGTTCCTTGGACCAATTTCATATTTCACCTTCACAGTTGTACTTTAACAATGAATTATAAATTAAGATGTTACTCTTTTAGCTTGAGCCACATTGAGACAGGATCGCAGTTTTCATCTGCTAGTTCAGGATTCTGCAACCTCTGATGTGTTTTTTTATTTATTTCTTTTTAGTTTCAATAAAATATTGTCTTTGTTTATTGTTTTTTTTTTAGTTTTGATAGTTTTGTATTTGTTTATTGTTTTGTTCTTTTTTAGATTCACTAAAATATTGTAGTTTTGTGTTTTTTATTTATTTTTAGTTTCATTCTTATTTTTAGTTTTAATAAAATATTGCCCTGTTTAGTGTTTTTTGTTTGTTTGTTTGTTTGTTTCATTCTTTTGCTGTGCCTCCATGAAAAATCTCTGATTCCCTCACTGATTAAAATTTCTGTTAAAAATGTTATTTATTTATATATCCTTTACTTCCAGACCAAAAGTAGTCCACATCATTTTAAAAATAAGGAATAAATAAGTCACAAACCAAACATTTTTAATCCAATATTTAAACAAGCTGGTAGTATATTGTGTCATTATATGTTACAGTTGACACATTCTAACAAGACAAGATTTTAACTCATAAACATTTGGCTTGCACATGTTTATCTTGTAGTCTGAGGAATCAGACTTGTTCTTGTGTCTTTTTTGATTTTACATGTCATGTTTTATTCACTGTAGGCAGAAAATAATCAAATAAAGGCTTGAAAACATTAGTCTGAGTCTAATTAATATATGAAATGAGTTTCATTTAGTGAACTAAGCTGCTGAAATGAATGGACTTTTTAACAATATGACTTGTATGAATGAATAAAGGGAAGCATATGGATGTCTTCAGCCTCATGTTATAAAATACTTCATCTGATGACAAATAAACCCAGCATATTTTCATTATTCTATTATAGACTCATTTGTGTATCTTATTGCACAACACCACATGTATTTCACTCTGCAGGCATCCTAACTTCTCTGCAGCTGTTTCACGCTCATTATGCCCTTTGAAAGTCTGACTCCATGTTTGGAGCTGGATGCCAGAGTTTCCTCCCCCCTGTCTCAGGCCTCATTCCTGCTCCACTTCCTTTCTCCAACTGAAAGGTCGCTTCAACAACATGTTCTCTTAATAAGGATGCCTCACATCCAGCCGGCAGATTGTTTCTAAAACCAGAAGACTTTTAGATTAAAGCTGTCATCAGCATTTTTCCTCATAATGAGCTCTGTGTTCCTCTCTTTCCCCCAGGCTAATGTAGCCCCCTCTTTCTCCCAGAGCATTAGTCACACAGGAAATAAACACTCAGCTCATCTGATACTATGCAAGGTTCAAGAGGCAGCAGACTTAAAGCGTTAGGGCATTCAAACGGCACGTCCTTTAATTCACATTTTATACTTCCATTTGGGTCTCAATTGCTTCTAAAAAGCGCTAAAAATACACCCAGCCGTTTTAGCAATATATTAGTTAATTGTTTTAAGAATCTGGAAAACAACCCGTTTCAAAAACCTCAGGAATGTAATGTCACATTCAACGGACACTGCGCTGTTACCTAGCAACGTCAGCCGAGCTAGTTTCGTTACCTAGCAACCCAAGCGGAGTATGTTTGGTCAGCTAGTTTTTGTGAAATCCACTTTTTTCGCGTGGTTATTTGCGTTTCCAATTATATGTGACTTTTATGTGATCTCCTAATGTGAACCCTAAATAACCTAAAAGTGTTCTGTATGCTGACTAACGTCACATGAAGCGAGCATGTTCAGTGTTTGCGGAAGTAAACGCTAGATGCTAACGGTGGAGCGTACCTTGATTTTAAAATGTTTATCCAATAGCAGCTAGCACATGACTTAACCCTCATTACCGTCCGCCATGGCTGTTGTTTTTCTTCCTGGCTGCGCGTATCAGGACGCAGAATAATGACGTTCAGGTCGGTTGAATCATAGACATAATATATTATATTATATATAATAATATATTATATTATGTCTATGGGTTGAATGCCACCGAGCCTCACAGGTCACGTTCGAAAAAAATCATATTGTATTAGGAACACATATCCAAGTGGCGTGGGAAGCAAGTGTAAAAATCCAATCTGTGTTGTTCAGACTGTAATAATAATCTGAGATACATGTTGCATTAAGGTAAAATAATTAAAAATCGGATTTGGGTTACTTCAGGCTGCAGTGTGAATGTAGCCTTTTGTTAGTCTAACAGCCTATTAAGTCCTTCTCTGTGTAATGTTTGGTTTTTGACTCCTTTACCTTTTAATTACTTTTAGTGTTTTGTTTTTCCTTGTAAAGCAGAGTGTGCTGTTGGAAACATGCTATATAAATAAACTTGATTTTGATCTTACCATTCAGAAACCACTTGCAGTTTTCTTGTGGTTGTGCAGGCGGCTCTGCTAATGCTTTTCACAGATGTATGTATAATTGTTAATCTGCTTGCAGCCAAATTCACATCGGAGTGTAAAAGTTGAGCTTGGGAGCATGGCCAGCAGCAGCTTAATTGGATTTTAAGTGACAGAGACCCTAAAACAGCTCATTCTGAACGGAGCTCTAAATAAACAGAACTAAAATCTCTTAATCTAATCATTTTGTGCATAAAATGCCATGAAAATGTTTAGTATCGCTCATAAACCTGTCCTAACCTGTTCAAGGAAGCTTTACCTTTATAACTGCCCTGACTCTGGCTCTGGCGCCTCACGGATCAAATGGTGCAGAATACTCAAACAGTGGCACTGTGAGTCCACTTCCTCTCTAGTGACAAAGAGAAACGACCAGTGTCCTTTCAATCGTCTGAGTCCCTGTGTGCTCCTGGGCAGTTTTTAGGTGTGGCTGTTATCTTGCTGGATTAAATGAAGCCCCACTGAGGGAGATGGTAGGGGGAGCACCTCAGTAATTAACTGGTAGTGACTGGAGCAGAGCTGTAATTAAACCACCTGTCCAGTGAGTACAGAGTAGCACCTGAGGATGAGAGAGCGAAGTTTAACTACAGCTTAACCTGATAAAACAAGAGGCAATTGGCAGGAAAATTCTGATTTTCAAAAGTGACCTATTATGCTTCCTTGAACAGGTTAGGGTAGGTCCACAATTCATGTTCATTACATTTTGACCCCCAGAAAATAATTTTTAGTTAAGAGATTTTATTCTGGTCAGTTCTGTTTATTTTGATCTCCTCTCATAAGAAGCTGATTTAGGACGTCTTGCTGGCCACGCCCCCCAACTCAACGTTTACACTTTCACAAGAAAATGGCTGCAAACAGATGCACAATTATACAACCATACATCTTTGAAAAGCAGAAGTGGAGCTTCCTGCGCATCAAAACACTTGTCTTTTCCAGCAGCCATTGTACAGAACATGCAGCGGTAAAACCAGCTGACCAAAGGTGCTGGAGCTCCACTTGGGTGGCTAGGTATTGGGCTTAGCTTCGTTGCTAGGTAACTGGGCAGTGCCTGCTGATTTGTGACGTTACATTAAGAAGGTTTTTGAAATGACTCATTTTACAGACACCAAAAAAACATTAACGTATTGCCTAAAAACATCTGAGTGTTTTTTAAGTCCTTTGGCTGTTTTTAGAAGCAGTACAAACCCAAATGGAAGTACAAAATAATGCAAAATGTGAAGATTTTTTTTTTCTTGCTAACTTTTGGAAACATTGCTTTGTTTTTCTACAAAAAAAAAACATTAAAATGACTTTTTTTCTTGTAATTTCAAGACGTTCTCCTGGTAAAGTTGTGTCTATATTCTATTCTCATAAGCTAATACATACATGGATTCAACTCTCAGAAGAGATGATAGAAATAAAAACAACTTTCTGAAAATAAACTTTAATTTCTTTTTTTTTTGAAAATAAAGCAAGAAAAAAAATATTAAAATCAGAAATAAAATCTGGTATGAAAGAAATTAAAGATTTTATTTTGAAGCCCTAAAAGTATCCCTCTTTGAATCGAATGGACAATCAGTGGATTAGGGTGATGGCGAGGAGGCCTTCCAACCTCAAAGACAAATCAACATACCAATGGAAACAAAAACAAATGCTGTAAAGCCAGTAAAGATTTTATCTATGGAATAGAGAAGCTTGAGTCTAAATGTGAGTTTGATGGGTTAATGTTTAATTCATCCTGACTGGAGCCTGGCCAGTTGCATGCTGGGGGACGCTGAGGAGCAGCTTCTCATTCCTGCAAGGAAGATGGGCTCACTGTGCAGTCAGCACATCTGCGTCTAATACAAATGTTGTTTCTGCTGAGATGAAGGCGTTTTCCTGCTGCAGTAGCAAGAGGCGAAAGATGAGCTGCTGTAATTACCTCCAGAAATCCTACATACAGCATTAAACCGTATATTTAAACACACTGAAGACACTTTAAAGACTTTTACAAACTAAATGTCAATGCACCTAATTTTATTATAAGGTAAATGAGAGCCATATGATGTCATGCATTATTGTCAGTTTAATTACTCTAAGTTATTTGCAAGTAATTGATTACTAACTGTAATATTTCTTTTGTTTCCTTCTGGTTTTGTCTTGTTTTATGTCGTTTTGCTCTCTGTAATCTCATGCGACAAGCAATTAAATATATATATATAAATATAAAGGGCTGCACAGTGGCACAGTTGGTAGAGCTGTTGCCGTGCAGCAAGAAGGTTCTGGGTTCGATTCCCAGCCCCGGTCTTTCTGCATGGAGTTTGCAGAAACTCCATGCAGTTCTCCCTGTGCATGCGTGGGTTTTCTCCGGGTACTCCGGTTTCCTCCCACAGTCCAAAAAACATGACTGTTAGGTTAATTGGTCTGTCTAAATTGACCCTAGGTGTGTGTGTGTGTGTGCGCATGGTTGTGTGTCTGTGTTGCCCTGCGACAGACTGGCGACCTGTCCAGGATGTACCCCGCCTCTCGCCCGGAACGTTAGCTGGAGATAGGCACCAGCACCCCTCCCGACCCCACTGAGGGACAAGGGTGTTCAGAAAATGGATGGATATAAATATATATATTTATTTATAAAATATTTTCTGATTTCTTTTTCTTGAAAAAAGTTACACATTCTTGTAGTAAAATCGGGCAATAGGGTAGTAATTTGAGGTTCAACACTCATCTTTAGCCTAACGCAGCATTTGTGTATTTTAAAAATCACTTAAGCAATAAACTAGATTTTTATACAAGTAAAGTAACGATTGTTTTGTCATTAAGTGTCCTGAAAATGTTCTTGCATTAATTTTGCAATTATATAAAAGTTATAAATCTGCTATGAAATGTTTTGTAGTTTCTGGAATCACCTGAGAAGAAGAATAAGATGAACGCAGCAGCAGCAGCAACACATCGGTTGGTTGGCATGGTAGTAACAACGATTCCTCTGCAGGCGGAGAATAAAAACGATTGTTTTGTTTTGCTCAAGGAGATTTTACAAGAAATTATCAAAGTGAAATCTAGAAAAGTTTCCAAAGTTGTTTGGTAAAGAGCCTTAAAAATCTTGAGTTCGCCTGAACCCCGATGAGGACAAAAAAGAGGCTCCTGAAGAGGAAAAGTTTTTCAGTAAGTAAAGTGAGAAGGTAACGCCAGTAGGTGGCGCCCTCGGGCTTCAATGCATGCACGTTTCCTCCCCTCTGCTGCATTAAACATGATGAATCGAGCAATTAACCCCACAAACTCCATAGAGAGGATTAAAATACACCAACACATTAACCCGTGAGCTTCAATAGTGATTTTTTTCTTTAACATTTATATTAATGCGACTTGTACACTTTGCTGGAGTTAATTTTTTAACAACTACGTAGCTTTTTTAAATTTGCTCACAACTAATTCAAGCATTAAATCTGAAAATAGTAGACACTAATTAAATCAAATAATAATCAGCTACTCCTGAAACATATTGTTGTGATTTTAGATATTGTTTAATTTGTAAACATCCTGCTAGATAATACTGTAGCTTAATTTAGCAGCTATGAAACTGGTCTAAATAAAAATGTTTATAAAGTAAAACCGCTAATTTTAAAGGCCGTGTTTCACTGAGTGCCACGTTGTAATAATTTTATTTACGTGGGTCACTTCACCGCAGCACAGACGTCAAGGCGAGCTTCGTCATACAGGAAACGGTGCTGCTACTGTCAGAATAAAAGCACACGACTAAGAAGACGTTAAAAAAATATGCAGATTAGCATTTTTGTTTTGGAAGCATTTCCAAATTCCCAAAAATAAATATTATCTTCTCAATTAGGTCATAAAGTTTGTTCAAAAGAAAAATAAACTGAAATTGAAAAAAAGGATGTGCAACTGAAAAAAAAATGTTTACAAAGTTGTAAACTTTTTTTTAGTTTATTTATTTATTTATTCTTTTTCAGTTTAATACATTTATACATCTTTGACAAAATAAAAACTGTAAAAAGTATCATTTGGCCCCGAAAAGCTTTGACAACATATAGACTGCATCTTTGGAGAAAAATGGAAAAGCCTAGTAAAAATCCAGTGTCTTGGACAGCTGAGATTAAATATTTTATCCTTTTAAAATAATTTAATTGTTTGTTTGTTTGTTTGTTTGTTTGTTTGTTTGTTTGTTTGAGACAATTGGATGATGCTGATGATGGGATTTACCTTAAAATAATTTAATAGGCTATTGCTACTGTTTTTGCTTTTGTACAAATTTTCTACCACACTTTTCCTTTCACTAGACTTTGAAATAATATGCTTGGATACAGATCTCTACACACAGTCAGCTTCTTCAGCTTTCTGGCGAACGTATTCTGTAACATTTCTAGTCCGTCTTAATAATAAATAAGCACAACATAATACTTGAAATTTAGAATAAAAGAATGGAATTGAAACAGACTTTATTGTCTCGCAACAAGGAAATTCTGGTGTAAAAGTACTAGATATTAAAACAAGTTCTTAAACGGTTAAAAAATATATAATGAACAAGATTAACATTAACAACAAACGTAGTTATAATAATAATCTGTACAAAAGTAAAAGTTAAGAAATACTGTGCAGTTATTTGAAATAATCAAATAAATAAAAATATCAAACAAACCAAAGAATGTGCAAAAAATAGCACAATGTGTAACAAACATTTTTATTTTATTTTACTTTAAAATAATATATAAATAATATAATAATAATATATAATAAAGTAATATATTTACTTTAAAAATCCAAATGATGCTATATTTTTATAAGGATCAATAGGATTTTCAACAAGCTTTCCTTAAAAATCCTCCTTTGTTCAGTGCTTTTATTTTGTTAGCTACTTCCTGTTTGAGGCGTTTAAAGGGTGGCTACTGCTACCTTGACGTAGGAGAAGCCGTTTGTCCCTTCAGGAAAGTGATTCTTGGGTTAGTGACGACACTTCCCCCCTCTTGGTGAATCTTTAAAGTTTTCCCCACAATCTCGGCGTCGGGAAGCAGAAAGGGAAACTTTTTTTGTATCTCTTATTTTCCAGCTGTGAACCTAAACTCCAGCATGTCGCCTCCTTCTCGGCGGCTTCAGACGAAGCCAGTGATCACCTGCCTGAAGACTTTCCTCATTTCTTACAGCCTCATTTTCTGGGTGAGTGGCTGGATGAGTAATGGGGTCTGGAATAAAGGAGCAACAATGGGGCTCAAAGCGGCTACCGAGGCCAATGACAGAAAGTCGGAAGGGGTTAAAAACAAAATCACTGCACGAACCAAACATGTTGAACGAAAACAAACGAAACGTTTTAGTCGGTTTTGTTCAGCCACTTGTTGGAAACTCTTCGACCGTTGGGGAGACACGAAGCGACCGTTAGCTTCTGCGTTTCCAACCGTTGGGGGGTGGGGGGGTGAAACTCTCGACCGACTGTGATTAGCCTTTACCAACCGAAAGAAACGAGCTGTAGGCATGCTGCTGATGTGATTTAACGCGACTAAACATTATGATCTCCGTATTGTTCAAATGCTCAGCTGAATCGCACACAACGCGAAGCAGCAACACTCGAATAATCAATCGAATAAAGACTCGGATCACTTAGCTTTGTGTCAGAAACAACTTAACGCCATTTGTTTTACTGACTGAACTTCAAAATACAAGACGTAAAACTCTTCAATGTTCTAAATATTTGAAGAAAATATAAGTGTACCCTTACTGTGAACGGTTGGCAACTATTGAAAATGATGGCTAACTACACCTGGCTCAGTTTTATGGTGGGTAGTCCTGTTCGAATACAATGTTTAAACTGAGGAAGTAGTTAAAATGATGCCTTTGCAATGCTCTATAAAATATGTCTTAAGGAAAATGTTTCTACAGAGGTTCGTCCTTCTTGTGTTTATAGCCTGTCTCATGTCTCATCTGCCTTAAATTTATGCTGAATTTACTGTTTCCATCCATTGTCATCTTCTTAATCTGAGGTAATCTGGAAGCAGGTTGCTCCTACAAACCTAACTTTTCAATATTCTTAAATTTTGGTAAAGAATGGATAAGTCTAGTCGAGTCTTGAAGGGTTTGCAGTTTTTACATGAAATTGTTCGGGAACCACACCGTCTTCATCTTTTCATAAAGTTTACATTCCCAAAATGTACATGTTGTGGTGCTTTTAAATAAATGAAATCTTCAAATGATGCTGAGATGATAGATTTAGGGTAAAAGGTACAGTATTTAAAAATGATGGATGCTAACGTTTCCTGGTGAATAAAAAACGGCACGTATTAAACTATCAAATTAGGTGGGGTTTTTTTGTTTGTTTGTTTTTGTTTTTAATAAATGATGGTAGCTGAACACATGAACTAATCAGGGCCTGAAATTTACTGCGGGGTTCAGAGTTTCATACATCATATAATCGATTCCTGCAAATCTGTTTTTTATATTGTGGGAAATTCCCGCTGTGAGTTACAATAGTATAAGACCTGCATTCATGCTCTAAGTAATTCCCCCTTTTTAAAAGGTGAATTTCAGAATCTAATACATGCTGTTGGTTCTTTAAAATAAATCCAATGAAAGAGCAAGGGGGATTTATTTCAGACTAAAACTATAGTACAGACTGAAAAAATGGGCAGGGAAGTTTACCTTGCATGTAAAATAATAAATCAAACTTTTACCGACTTTAAAATAGAATAATTGTTCATTTTAAAGCGTGCTCACATTAATGCTTGGCGCTGCTCTGAATAAATTATTTATGAAACTGATCATTTATTTTTACCTTATTACTAAAATAATATGAAAAACAAGTATAAAATTTTTTTAGGCAAGGAATTAAGTGTAAAAAATGAGAAATTTCGTGTTGGAAATGTAAGTAAAATGGGCAAAATAACATAGTTTGACCATAACAAAGCTAAAGAGTTTTCAGATTTTTGATTGAAGATGTAAGATATGCTTTACATGTTTAGTAAGGTAACTGATTAATTGTTTCATTAATTAGTTGGCTGCAAAACATCAAAATGTTTTTTTGTTGTTTTTCTATAGCCTCACTATGAGAGACGGGATAACACCGAGCATCAAGATGCAGAGACAGGAGCTTATTTTCAGAATATTTCTTCTCTAGAAACATCTTAAAACATTGTAAGATGTTTACTTGATTTACATAAGTCTTACAGGTTGAATACCACCCAGTATGTTTACTCGTTTTGTCATGAAGCTTTAAGATCAAAATTTATTCTGAAATTTTGCTATCAAAACCATGAAGATCAGGCGTGTGTGTGTGTGTGAGTCCTTTTTTATTTAAGGTGACTCGAGTCTTAAGATTCAGTACAAACATCAGTCCAGGACTTTGTATTCTCATCCAAAGTCATGCTGTGCACAAATAGAAGAAAGTCAGATTGTTCTTAAACCTATAAAGATCAGAGTGAAAGCCTTTAAGCTCCTTAAACATCTTTACTGTTTTACCACCCAGAAAATATGAAAAATAAAGGGATTCTAAAGGGAAAAGGACGGCCTCTTTTCTGTTTATTAAGGCTTATGACAGAAGATGAGTTTTGTTTCTATGATGCCCTCTAAAATCTTTTCAGGAGGAAAAAATCAGAATCGTAAATTAGGGAAAATGGACGCTGGATTTCAGTACAAGAAGCTTAACCCGTTTTCAAAACTCGAGTACAGCGTTATCAGGATTTAGGCTTTTTGTTTTCCTCAGGCCAGAACAGCTTAGTTAGCAACATTAACCTTGAAACCTTTGGGCCTAATGATGAGAAACGAGTGAATGAAAGATTACATTTTTCCTCTGTCCATAATGATACAGCCAACTATGGAAGTTTGCATTCTGGTTCTGTTTGCTAGTGGAAGCTGAATAAAGTAGGTTGGTTTGAAAACATCATGGCCAAAAGCAACAGTAACAAAGGCTAAAAGCGTAGGAAAATCAGAGCCCGTTTTTGCTCTTGGTGTTAATCTTTGTGCAGATCAAACAAGCAGCTGCTGCTGGCCGAGTTCAGGGCTTTTATCTGGCCATTTATTGCTGCTGGCTGTTTTCAGCTGCTCACACTAACGACTCGGCGCTTTAAAGAAGGAAACATTTAGCTGATAGAACCCCAGGCGGAGGTCAGCGCCTGTCCCAGCTGTGTGCGTCTATTTCTGACCCGCAGCGCTCTAATCGGACACCTTGCAGTTCAGGTGACCTTATCCTTTTTCTTTCTGCTCTGGGAAAGCCAATCCTGCTTCTGTTTTTTATTTTACTGCGTGTGTTCCCGTGGGAACGGTGTTGATTTGGTACAGGAAATCAATGTTGGAAATAGTTTTTTGTTTTTTCCAGCCTGGATTCTGTTCTCTACGGTTAATAAAAGGGCCCACCGTGTCCCTGTCAGGCTGGATGAGCACCTCGGTCGACAAAAATGAATCAAGTTGTGCTTGAGGCTCAGAAAAAAAACACATTTCTGGAGCAAAGACAGAACCCCGCTCGCCTGGTCCTCCATGTTAATCAGACACCTGCTCAATATTCTGTCAGATGTCTGAAATTCATACAAATCTACGCTTCTAAGCGTGTGCCATGTTCAAATTTTAGACCCTGTCACCTGAAAATAATTATTATTCTGTTTAATAAAGGTGAGGAGGGTCCAATTTTTTCCTTGATCAAGTAATGGAAAAAACAAGGTAATTTTAAAACCAACTATGATATATTCACAGCATATGTGAAAACCTCAAAGAACTACAAATCAATCAATTAATCGTGATGAATTGATTATTGAATTAACTAATTTAGTAATTGATTAACCATTAACTGGCGTATACAGACTCAAAAAAGGCTAATTACTGGAAGCTCAACACTCCCAGCAGTAACTATGTCAGAACTGAACAAAAAGATAAACATTTTGTCTGTATGTCTTATTCAGATCTACTCAAATTACATTCTTAGCTTCACTTGGTTCAAATTCTGGAAAACGGTCAACTTTTGCTGTCCAATTAATAACTACTTAATCCAAAATATAATGAACAGATCAGCCATACATTATATTGATAAGCTGATCAGAAAGAACTTTTCACTGGTTCATGTTAGAAATATTGTTAGCTGCAGAGGATCAATCTTACGCTAACCGGATGCTTTAATTGTTGAATTTTAGGCAATAAAATGTTTATTTAGATATTTCTAATGTGGAAAAAATCCTTAGGTGGTTCAATGAAAAGCCATTTTTTCCAATTAATTAATTGCAGCCCTACGTCATTGCATCTCCACTGAAAACAAGTCGCCGTCATGTCATTATTTTATTTATTTACGTTCCTTTGACTGTTAATAATTCCAGAGCTTTAAAATGTTTGATGAAAATAGAACAAGATGCCAAACATGGCTGGATTTTTGCAGGTGAAATGATTGTTGATGTTGTTTTCACTGCGTTAAAATGTCGTCGTCGTCTCGCTCAGTTCACAGGTGTGATCCTGCTGGCTGTCGGGGTCTGGGGGAAGGTCAGCCTGGAGGCCTACTTCTCCCTCGTCTCTGAGGACAGCACCAACGCGCCGTACGTCCTGATCGGGACCGGAGCCATCATTGTTGTCTTCGGGCTGTTTGGCTGCTTCGCCACATGCCGAGGAAGCCCATGGATGCTCAAACTGGTGAGCCAGGAAGTGGAAGGAAAACATTTCCTCTGCGGACCGCTGCGCTCAGCTTACCCACGTTCCCCTCTGTTTTTCAGTACGCCATGTTTCTGACTCTGGTCTTCCTGGCCGAGCTGATAGCAGGAGTTTCAGGTTTCATCTTCCGTCACGAGGTAAATCACTGAAACTGTGGAGTCGTTCATGTTCAGCTGTGAAACTGCTTGACGTGTTTTGAATCCATCAGATCAAGGATAAAATTGGCAAGGCTTACGAGAGCGCAGTGACGACGTACAACGGCACAGACAGCAAGAGCAAAGCAGTCGACACCCTGCAGGAAAAGGTTGGTGCTGCTGCTCAAACTTTGAATTTTTATGTGTTTCATGAAGGAGATAATCCAGATTAATGAACACCATCATGTACGTATGCTGGATTTAGCCAAAGAGGCTAATTTTCATCTATAGTCCATTAGCAGATTGATGGAAGAGATTAAAAGATTAAAATTAACATCAGTCCAGTTTATCACCACATTTCAGAAACAAGCTTTTCAATTTGCTTCACATCAGGAAAATGGAAAGAACAAGTCGGCAACTGAAACATTACAGTCGTTACACATCAAGATGTTGCTTAGTGTTTCATTTATTAAAGTGTTTTATTCATGATAAAGCTGGGTCATCAGTCTGGATTTAAAGGAACTCAGCGTTTCTGCTGTTCAGTTTTCTGGAAGTTTGTGCCAGATTTGTGGTGCATAGAAGCTGACTGCTGCTTCTCCGTGTTTGGTTCTGGGGATGCAGAGCAGAACCAGAAGATGACCCATCATTTATAACAGATTTCAATGTATAGCCAACGGTTGAGTGAATTACAGTAAACAGTTAAAATAAAAACAAGTCACATCCGTTAAAAAACATTAAAAATGCAGTACAGTTTTGATTACCTGTTAACCGCTGCAGAAGGGATTTCCTCTAGGATTGGATTCTGTTGCATTAAGTTATTTTTTTTTCTGCTTTTTCCAGCTGCATTGCTGCGGCATGAAGAATTTCTCTGACTGGGGGAAAACGGACTACTTCAAAACTCACGGGATTCCTATGAGCTGCTGTAAAACCAGCAACAACTGCACTGAGGAGAACCTGAAAAACCTGGGAAGCGCCGGCACAGTGGTGTTCCCTCAGGTGAGTTACCACCAGCTGCAGTCATGATGTTTACTGGAAGCTTTAGATTTATTCTTGTCTGCTTTTCTTTTTGTCAGGGCTGCTTTTCACTGGTGACCAGCATGTTGGAATCCAACCTGGGAGTTATTGCCGGCGTCTCCTTTGGGATTGCTTTCTTCCAGGTTTGTTGCTTTTTCTCCCTCATGTTAAACAGTGTCAAGCTTTTTGTTTCCCCAAATGTGAGATTAAAGCTGCATGTAGCAGTAATGATCATCTTCCTTCCACAGTCATCCTTGGGTATCATTAGTAAGGATTTTTAATTATAACAACTTTCATTAATGGCCACAAAACCTGAATATCCAGACCTTAAAAACATAAAAACTCCTGAAACTGTTTCGTGTAATTAGCCTCAGGGGTGAAAGCTTCATGATTTCCTTTATATACAGTAACGACTGTTGCATAATTAAATGTTCAAGTTGAACCTGTTTTAAGTGCAACATGTTCAGATTGTCTGGCTCTGCGTGATGCAGTCAGTCAGTGTTCAAAGTTTATTTCTATTGAACGAGTCGACTAAAAGATTGTGCTTATCTTTTATTGAACAACACCTGGAGCATGTTTTCCTATTTCTAATTTTTTTTCCTTTAAAAAATTCTCTGCCTCAGCAGTGTGTGAGGATGATGCAGTTGGATCATTTTTACAACTTTTCCTTTTCAGTTTCAGCCAAAAGACGCCAAAGAGTCGCAGCTTTAACAGTAGAACCGAAACCGAGGCAGAACAGGAGAAATGTTGAGTAAATGAAGCGGTTTGGGCCCCAAACTCCACCCTAGGGAGGATTAAAAACACTCTAAAACTCTGGCAGTGTTCAGATTTCTGCTTCAGTTTTCTCAGCATTCTTCCTGAACGATTTCATCCAGCTCAGCCATTTCTTGTGCGCATTTCCTCATCAGGGAGCCTTAATGGAGATTACATCCTCAGATGCTAATCAGTTCTTTGATCTGCCATTTTAAACGGCGAAACCAGATCAAAACGGCGTTAATCTCAGATTGTTTCATGGTTAAAAACACAAACTGGGAGGAAATTTGAGTCAAAATGAGTTTTAAATGAGCTGCGTTGATCTGACTTCCAGCAGCCGGAAACATGGAGAGTCGGAGCTTAGATTGGGATTACAATCACCTTTTAAAGGTATAATTTGATTATTTTGTAGCTATTAAGCTCTGAATATGAATTAAGACCAGTTTTAACTCAAGTTTAGAGTAATTCACACATTTTTAATAACTGAAACTGAATTTAAACTTAAAACCTGTGACTGTCTTCCATGTTAATCTGACTTTCTGAATATTCAGATGCATGAAATTCATAAAAATATAAGCTTTTTAATACTGTGCCATTATCAAATTTTATATTTTGTTCCTTGAAAATAATTATTGGGTACAGAAAAGTTAAATTTTCATTTGATTGTCTTTAATTAATGATCAGATGATCAAATGCTGAAACATTTTAAAAACTTTCACTGGATGAAGACTAGCAAACCAGTTCATCATCATCGAACCAGTTCATCATCATCGAACCAGTTCATCATTAAATGCATGGAGAGGAGCATTTCTAACATTTAAAACAAAATGGCTTCTTTGTTCAGACCTGTTTGCATTGAGACAGTTAAACATTTCTAGGCATAGTCGTAAATCTGATTAAATTTTTTAATGGCTTGATGGTTCTGGTTTGGACTGAAACTAATTAAACTAATTAAAGCTTACTTGCTCCGTCCATAATTAGGCCAGTAACAGCAGCGGTGTTATCAGGTTAAATGTGCTGACAGTCGCTCATCTGGTTGTAAATTTACAGCAGGGTCAAAGTTGAACGTCGTTCCAAGAACGCAGCAGGTCATAATATTAACTCGGGTCTCTGTGAAAGTTATGAATCTGAAGCTTTCAGTTTAGTATGAGCTGCAGGAGCCAGATAAATGTCTGATTTTTTTTTCCCCCTCAGGTCATTGGGATTTTCCTGGCCTGCTGCTTGTCTCGCTACATAACCAACAACCAGTATGAGATGGTCTAGCAGTCACCTGTGACAGGTGCGACTTTACTGGCTTCACTTCCTCTTTCTCTTAACCACGCTGCCCTCGTTCATCTGTTTGTCGTCTCTGTTTGCAGGTGACGGCTGGGCAGCTGCAGCTGGAAACTGAGCTCAGATTTTAATGTTGTATAAATGTGTTAGTTTCATTTTTAGGGAGCAAAACTGACAGCTTCTGCTTTTACTGTCTCACCAGCAGAGCGAACGCATTACAAGGACGACACCTGACCAAAACAAAGGGACCTACATGTTTCTGTTACTCACTCCAGTTTGGCTGTCATTATGTAGTTAACTTAATATTTGTGTTTCCTGTCCTTCAACTGCCTTGTTTTTCACTAATAAGCTTGATCTAGTGTATAGAAAATCTTCAGCGCCACTTGTGTCTTTACATGTGAATCTAATGGGAGTCGGAGAGATCGCTGCTGTGGATGAATTATGTGGAAGAGAAACGGTGTGTGGGCCAGTGCTGATGAACAGCAGCCATTATGTGCCAGTCCAGCCGCTCCGATGACTCTGTGTTCAGTGTTGATGTTCTTTGGATGCATGTGGAAAAAATAAAGATGAAATCTGATATCTTTGACGGGCCGTGGTGTCTGGATGTGTCTGCTCAGCCGTTTCCTCCCGAGGTCGTGATAAAAACACAAAATAATATAAACTAAATGAGTTTAGTTTAAGTTTGAGGTCATTAGTTGGTGGAGAACTTGAATATTTCCACCAACTCAACCTGTCTATTATTACAAACACTTTTTATACATACATTCCTTAAAAGAAATGTAATTTGCTCCTTTCATTTATATTTTAAATGTCTTTTAGAGGTGAGTATTTATCGTATCGTTAATTATTTGTGAAAATTATTCATCACTGTCACAATAATGTTGACTTAAAATGTTAGTTTTACTATTTCCTCACCTGTTGAATGTGTCGTTTAGTGATATAAATCCCACTTCTTTTTGTATTTGGTGTCCTAAAGACTAGATAAGAATCTAATTCCATTTGTGGCGTTGAATATACTTTAGCGTTTACCTAAAAAAGTAGCTTTTTATTAGCATTTGTATTGTAAATTACAATAGTACCACAACATACTGTGATAATATTAAATGTACGTATCACCCGCCCCTAGTCTTAATTGTGAGTGGAATTAAAGTCTTAATTTCTTGTTTTTGTCCACAAACTTGGTGAATAAAGTCAATTTTGAAGAACATTTAAGTTTGGACTTAATAACTGCTTGTGAGGTTAGATTAAAATATATAACAAATTATTTTATAAAGTAGTTAAAGGGCTTTGTTTTTCAAAAATGCAACTATAATTTTTAGCAGACCTACTTTAAACATTTATTTTAAAATATTTGCTGAGGTTAAGAAAAATATTAAGGAATAATTACCCCATTTTCTGATTAATTTTCATTCATCTTTAATTTTTCACTGACCTAAATGTAATTTATTCCTTTGAGCATTTTGAATTTAGTTTTAAGACTTGTGAGCAACTTTTCTTAGTTTGTTTTTTTGGNT